>NC_058337.1:57536912-57839942 GCF_905475395.1 Chrysoperla carnea | reverse complement strand
AGTACAAAAGGAAACGAGAAATAAAAAATCAACACTTCTACGACACAACATAGAAGGCCCATTAACCTGAAAAAAATTAATAAGAAAACCGGAAAAATAAAACAGAAATTATGACTAAAAAAACTCATTGCCATTTGAAGGCAAATGTGCAGAATTAGGAATTGTAGTTTTTCAGAAAATTTCATTGAAAGAAATAATTTCCGCTGCGCCAAAAAAATTAAAAGGTGGACGATATTCAAGTGATCTGATGTATATGTTAATGCATATTCGATCACCGTTGGATGATCAATGTATTGCCATCATATTCTCTCATAAAATGTGGCTTCAATCCTAATTTTGTACAAATATTACAGAGGCATTTTAATAGCTAACAGCTATTTCAGTGGAATGGAATAATTACGTTAGATGAAATAAATTTATGAAAATCGATTATAACATGTGCACAAAATTTGACTTATGTCGGTTTAACTGATTTTGGAAAAGATGGTTCACAGTCGAGTCAAATAAAAAATTTAGCCAAAACTGATCTTGTCATGATGTACCAGTCTTAAGCGAAAAATTTTGTACAAACATTTGAAGTTTTCGCCTCCGAAAACAGTGTACATGGTAAGGTGCCAAAATACACGGTTTGGTTGCAGACGGAGCATCAAGAAACAAAAAATATTTTCTTTATTGGGCGTTAATGACTCAATTGAAAAACTTAGTTTATTCATCCACTTGATGATACACGGAAAGTTTTCGGTTTCTCGGGCACATGCCATGTTTTCAAAAATATTCGTAATCGCTTGTACAATAACCAAAAAATAAGGGTAAGCTTTTTAATTGATTGATTAAATATTTTTTATTATTTTTTTGTGCTGATGGGATGAGAGTTACGTTGGCGAAACGGTGATATCCCGAGAAATGATTTTAAACTACAGAAATCACAGAAGCGCTATGCCAGTATTTTGATTCAAAAATTTATTAACTGGAAGAATTAGTCAAGACAATTTAGAAGTATGTTCTTTTTTAAATATTAGTCAATTAATTAAAACATTAAACAAAATTTTCTGTTAAAATTTTTGGATATTATAGTTACACAAATTGCTTTCAACTTACTGCGTTATTAAGTCGCCAAAATATGGAAATTGTACAGACACGGAAGATTCTTAGATTTAATTACGTCGGATTAAATACAACGTATTTTTAACGATAATAAAACGTTGAAAACCGTTGAATCAAAAAATAAAATTGAAGGAAAGTTTGAATGCTTAGAGCACGAAAATTGGGAAGGTGACGACGTTATACAATTGAACCATGATTATGCATCATCTCCAGCATTAGTTTGCATCATTTATTACGTTACGTTATTTCTTTTGTGACTCACAATTGTTCTCATACTTTTGAAAAAAACAATTAATTTTTTTATTATGTATGTTATCAAAGGTATGAAAAAATGTTTGTTTTTAATCTGAAATTCAAGAAGATAATGAGACCAAAATTTGCATAAATTTTACTAATTAATTTGTTTTAGAATATATTAGCTACTCGGGAAAAATGTTTGTAAGAATCAGAAGTCAATACCTTAGTTGAAAAGTCCGATTCAATTCCATTGAAAATGAATCGGAATGAATACGAAATAAAAATTATTTTTTTATTCATCCCGATTCATAATTTAAGAGGATTCCAATCGAAATGAATGTGTGAAATTAAATTTACTATTTATTTCTATTCATTTTTAGTAGGATTAAATCGAACTTTATTATTAGAGCAATTAGACCAGTAATTAGAAATTTTGTGTCAATATAATCATGCATGCAATGCATATAATTTCATTATTTTATGATTATTGGAGTATACAAAATTATAAACTTGGGACCAAATATATTATTCAATTTTTTTGCTGAACTAAAGCCAAAAGGGACTTACTTCTTGACTATCAATATTAAAAACTTAAAGTGTATGCACGCGTTGCATTATATTTTCTTTACTGAACACCATGTAAAATTTTTATCTATGTATTGTGTTGATAATGACTTTCGTTTAACACATACATCAGACATAAATCAAAATAAATAAAAAAACATTGAAATTATAAATTGGACGCTTTCATATACTGAAAATCAAGAAAGGCTTAAGTGTTTCAATCGATACAAAGTTTCTATTAGTGGCTGTTGATTTTCAATAATTTAATGTGCAATATACAAGTTGCTGATGCTGATTTAATGAAAATAAATTGAATTTATACAAAATTAAAACTTGTTTATTTATTTAAAATTTTCTTCTAATACCGCCATTTCTTCCATGTTATGAGACGGTATCTAGTGTTTAATAATGTAACTAAAACAGTTTCATTGAGACTTTAAGATTCATATATTTTAACAAGCAGTTAAAGGACTTGTATATACAGGTTGTTCTATAATTGACTGCAGAACGTTTGACTTCCAGAAATAGCTCATAAAGACGAAGGAAAAAGTTATTTACCAATTTTCGATCTGAGGCCTAATTTATGGTTATGGAAAAAATTGAAAATTACTATAAAATGTTTAAATTGGTTTAAGTTGTTATCTTTATTTAATTATCAAAATTATCTCACATTTTTATCATTATATTATTCTCAGAAAACAACAACAAATAATAAATTATTAAGGCTCCTTCTTTCATTTACCAGGAGCCTGAGGTATTTGATTTTGCAAAATGTGTGTACCACATTTCGGATGTTACCAGAAACCCTATTGCTCCAATTTTTGTATACCCCCCCTTCTACAGAAACAGTGAATTTTAGGAAATATTTCAAAACCACCTCACACAATCGTTAAATGAATTCGTTTTTTTATTTTTGGAGATTATCTCGATTTTTTCAAAAGAATACAAAAGTAAATTCACATTTAAAGAGAAGGGCGATGAGTAACTGTATAAAACTGGGCTTGGTTGGTTCGGCTTATTAAAATGTCCCTTTATAAAAACTCCCTAAATTAACAGATTGCATAGCCATGCTATTATAATGTGCATTAAGCCGAATAAGCCCATTATGATTATTTACTATTGATATGACTTCCTTTTTTTTGCAAAAAATGATAAATAGAACTTATTGTAATCAAGTCTGGGAAAACAAATTTAACCTTTCCTCAAATTGAAGCTTTACGTAATACGCAGATTTCAATATAGAAAGTTGGAATTTAGAATGTAGCTTGAACTTATTGGTCTATGTGTCCTATCATCATACCAACTCGATCTGGTATTATTAAGGGATAAAAGGAGATAAATTCGTTTAAAAACATTAGACTCAATTATTGACTTGAACTTACCTAATAAACGGTAACCTTCTATCTCTTATAGTTTTGGAGAAAAGCCCTGGGATCCCTCTTCAAAAGTCTGGGCTGAGTTGCAAGCAGCGCATAATTTAGTGTACCTATATCTAAAATCCGCCACAAACTGATGACCGTTCCTCCTAATATAGCTCCGGTACTAATTCAATAATTTGAAATCTTAACGGAGAGTTAATAAGTCCCAAAAAATGAAAGTTCGCTCAATAGTCATGCCCGTGTTCATGCTGGTAGTCAATAGACCTTTTCATTTCAATTACGATTCTTTATTGTTTTGGACAGGCAGTAATAAGTTGGACAAAGATACAAAATATTTGTTATTCATTTTATCACATTAGTTTTTGGTATACCGTACGAAACAAAAGGTAATCACTTTTTAAAATGAAAAGGTCTGTTTATCACAATTTATCAAGATTATGGTGTGTGGTTGGCTTTAGAATTACAATTTGTACCCTAATGCTCTCTGTGAATACTTACTTCAAATACTCATGACAGGCGAAATTTGAAAAATATACCATAGACAAAACCTTAAAATAAATGCCTACACAAAAACAAATAAAATAGCAAAGTTGAACAATTGAATAATTACAACAGTCGTGATTTCCGTGAATAATACCAAGCATAACTTTGGTGATAGACTTTTTAGTTTTATTCCATCAAGATAACCTAAGTTTCCATCAGAGGTTTAAATTGTTTACATACATATTATATATCCAAAGAAACTGGTCGTGAACAAATTTCCTTATGGCAGAAACTACCAAACGAAAATTATGGGGTGAGATAAAAGACCCTGAAGAATCATGTACTCATAATTTTGAAGATTTGATTGATTATGCAAAAAATCCGAATAATTTAAAACAATATTTAGATGCTGTATTACATCCTAATCTTAGGCATAATAAAAATGTTACACATCTCATACAGTTACGTATTAAATTTAATTAAATTAAATTGTCTAAATAAAATAAACGAAAAAATTCATTTTTTGTAGATTGCCTCCAATGGAAACTCGAGTATTACACACAATTTCACTTCATCATTATGAAAATCAACTGACTGATCTAATAAATAAAAAAGTAACGATTTTTGAAAAATCAAATTTTTTCATAATTTCAATTTGTTAATGCATACATTTCAGAATAATGGATATCGTGGGAGACATAGCGGAGAAAGTTCACCACCTCCAATTCCAGAAATGCCAAAGATTCCAACCAAATGTAAAGAAACTAGAAATCAATTCGGTTATTTACCAAAAGCGTCAAGGTTTGTTGTTATATACCAAAAGTATTAAATCATGTAAACCGTTAGAGATAGAACAAAAGTTTAAATTTAAAAAGTGTTCCTTATAAGAAAATAAACATTTTTTGTTTGAAACATTTTTTCGTAAACATCACTGTTAATCCTTGAGGGCGCAAATCAGGTGCAAATCATATAGTATGTGTTATATGGGAATATCAGTTCTGTGTGACTATCTACTGTACATGACGTAAAAAAAAAAAAAACTATTCCGTAATCAACACTGTCTACACATGGTATTTCAACAATTAACTCATTTAATTGTTTGTTTTCACTTGTTTAATATTCTTTTATTAATCCAATACATATAAAATGCCCAGTTTTTGGAGATACTTTCAGAAATTCAATCACGATCGATTGACGGCTTTTGTGTTGTTGAAAACATCTAACTTTGGGATAATCGGAACGGACTTTAACCGAAAGAAGCCATTCTTAAATTACGTCACGCATTAAAAGAGATCCATCGCATGTTGTTACGCCACATCTTTAGTAGTGCCTTATATTTATGGTTCATTTTTTTCCTTGCGCAGAGTTTATGCAAAGTGTCCGGGCACTTTTAAAATGTATAAATATTATTAAAGATAATGAATGAGTACTTTAAAATATTTTGTATTATATAAATACGTATTTCGGCTACCAAGTCGTCATCATCGTACCGTGGCGGTGGTGCAGACCGCCATCAAATTAGCAACGAGTAACATACACATTTAGAGTAATTACGATTAAGTAATTCATACTGAAGATGACTACTTGGTAGTCGAAATACGTATTTTTATAATATAAAAATTGATCTAGAAAATTGGGGCAAAGCCGAAATTTAATTTACAGATAATTTACAGCGAAAATTTTGGTACTCAGGCGATGTTAATCATCAAAATAATATAAATTTTTTGGCTAAATATTGGCATAAATATTTTTAACGATTTAATAATCTTCTTGATGCATTTCGTTATTCTGAATCGAAAGAGAATAACTGCATTTCAATAAGTACCAGTTTTCACCACTTTTTGGGGTAGCTCTCAAGATATGGTTGGATTTATTAAATGAATTATTTAACAATAAAAATTGAACATGGTCATATTTTTTTTGACATTCTCTAACCGATATTTTATTAATACGAGGTATTTTTCATTTAATGTAGTGAATTTACTCTGGGGAATGGTGTGGATACGCCGAAACTTAGCGATCAAGTAAGGGAACATCTATTGAAACAATGTGTAGGTACATTATTCGCACACGTTGGATTTGAAAGTAAGTGTCTTTTTATTTGTTGAGTTAAAAAAGATATTAACTTCGCTGTTTAAAAAAAATCACTATAAACCAATGATTTTATTATTATCACGGGCTGTTAGAATAAATAAAATTAATTTTTATTTTTTTTAATTAATTAAAACATAAAATAGCTTTTTATTGAATTTTCTTATAAATTATATACATAATTAATTTGGAATATAATAAGCAATGTGTGAAATTTCTTGACAATCATTTAAATTGTTTTTGACTTAACAAGCAATAAAAATAAAAATATACAAATTTTTATTTTTTTTAGTAAAATTATAAAGTGAAACTACTTTAAACAGCCAAAAATAATGTGGAGAAATATATCTTCCACTAAAATCAAATTTTTTTAATTTTCTAGACACAAGTGAAAGTATATTAGCAATATTAAGCGATGTGCTGGATGAATTTTTGAAAAAAATGTGTACTAATTTACGTCACGCTGTGGATAATACAAGATTAGGAATAAGTGAAGGTTTTCCGGTAAAGATGATTTTTTTTATAGATCATGTTTCAGTGTTGGGCTGCACTTAAATTACGTAACGCATTTAGAACGACTTTTCAACACCTACCCCCTTTATGTAACAGAT
This sequence comes from Chrysoperla carnea, assembly GCF_905475395.1. NCBI lineage: Eukaryota > Metazoa > Arthropoda > Insecta > Neuroptera > Chrysopidae > Chrysoperla > Chrysoperla carnea. The sequence continues at coordinate 57,833,473 of NC_058337.1, read as the reverse complement.
TGTAACAAAATATTGAACTCAGCATGTTTTGTACGTAATTTTTTTCTTTGAATTTTAGAGTATTATGGTTAAAAATCTTTAACCATTTAACCAATTTGTGAGTAATTTCTTAATACCAAAAACGGTCGTAACACGCTACTTTCAAAATATTATAATATTTTTTAAATCATCAAAATTTTTTTATTTATGTCGATATTACATACAAGCGATAAAGACCCCCTCCACCGTACCATAACAAATAGTTACATCATGATTTGACTCCCTTCCCCCTAAATTTTTTAACGTAATTTAAGTACAGCCCCAGAGGGTATGGCAATCTTCTAGTGTCGAGAAAATATATGTTTTTAAGGAAATTCAACACCAATTTTTAAAAAATCTGTTAAGGTAGTACCTCCACGAAAGTGATATTTCAAGAATTTCTCAAAACTCAGAATATAAAATATTTAATTCATAATACAGATGCTGTTAAAATTAGAAGATGATTTACCATGTCATACATGAGATATTAGCAATTAAAAGTGACGCAATTTGTACGTGTACATGGGAGAAGCGTGGAAAAATTACAAATTTATATTTATTTATCAATGAATGACGTTCACCATCTCTATGAAAATCTAATATAATGTAGAATACTATATTTAGAAAATATTAAAAAAAAATAAAAATTATTTACCATATAGTTTCGATAAAAAACTTAAATAAATAACTCGTTTTAGCGATGATTTTTTGTGGAGGGATATAAAGACTAGTGGTATGGAAACGACGTGGCAACGGATACTCTATAGTTTATACATGTATAGGTATAGGATAGGATAATGTACATGTATAGGTATAGGATAAATAATAATAAGAACAAGTGAAAACAAACAATTGACTGAGTTAATTGTTGAAATACCATGTATAGGCAGTGTTGATAACTCTGCCACATTTCACATACGTACATATCTGACATATTTAACTGATATTCTCATATAATGCGCAAGTGTTGATGCGCAGTCGTTTGATTTTTTGACGTCACGTAAATAACAAAAGATATTCACTTTGACATTCCTATATTAATACATACTATATAATTTGCACCTAATTAACGCCCTCGTGGGTAAACAGTGATGTTTACAAAAAAATGTTTCAAACAAAAGTTTTTTATTTTTTTATAAGCAACATTTTTTACATTTAAACTTTTGTTCTATCTCTAACGGTTTACAAGATGGGTCCTACGGACCCGAGACCCAGTTGACCTATGATGCTCATTTACGAACTTAACCTCACTTTTTACGTCCTGAGTACGCTGTAAAAATTTCAGATCGATATCTTTTTTCGTTTTTGAGTTATCGTGTCCACAGACGGACGGACGGACAACCGGAAATGGATTAATTAGGTGATTCTATGAACACCTATACCAAAATTTTGTTCGTAGTATCAATATTTTTAAGCGTTACAAACTTCGGACGAAACTTAATATACTATGTATATTTCATATATACATGGTATAATAATGCGACGTTGCCACATTTCCATACAGAGGTATATTTTATAGTGTGTGTGTATACGTATAGGGGATATAGTAGTAGAGGAAGTACAGTATTGTGAAAAAAATATATGATACAGTCATAGCACAGTTAATGCGCTGAATGATAGTATTAGTCCAAAACTTTTTGACTGGACTGTCGCGGAGGAACTACCTTTTAATGGATTAAATTTAAACGATTGAGTTGTATAATAAACAAAATAAACTATCGAATTGATGAGTTAATTAAAACTTATTTGGTTCATATCATAATTAATAAAATTTCTACAAATTAAATTTATTACTAATAAAGATACATTTGTTGGGGCTTGGGGCAATACTTGTAAAAATGATCAACCAATTTATCCGGTTCCTTCCAATGCATAGTTTTAGCTCTTTTAATTGAATATTATTTATAGTGTATGAGTTTTTGCTTTTTACAATTGTTTACTCTAGGAGATTGTAACATTCAAACGTTTATAATTAAGCATTATGAAAATAATTTTCATTAAAAATTTTTTATTTTTAGGATGATATTGAAAGAGTATTTACAGAAATGGGAATTGGGTCCATACTTGGTTTACATGAATTTTATACAACGCGAGTTATTAATTACCAGAAACGAGTCTATAATAGATGCCAGAATTTATTGTAAGATTGATACATTTCGAAATTATTGAAAAAAATTGAAACACGTTTTTTAATTTTTCACAGAAAAGAATATGAAGAACTAGAGAAAGAAGATGTACCAGAATTCCATCTTAGTGGCGGTGAAGAAGATCATAGTGAATTACTCCTACAGCCTGAATTACAAATGTTAGATTATCTTGAACAGAATGTTGAGTAAGTATTTTAATTTTTATCTTAATGATAATTAACATGATATTAAAACTGAGTATTTAGATGATTAAGACATACTTCACTAGAACATTATAAAAACTTAATTCCAATTTAATTGGAATGGATGTGAGAAATTCTGCGAAAGGCGATTCTCGAAAAAAGTTCCTATTGGGGACCTTAAACTAAGTTTTAGACGACGTTGAATAAGTAAATGGAATTAAGTAACCATAATAATTTACAATAATACCATGGACCATTTCTCTTAAAAGATTTAAGTTTGCTCATGACTACCGTATTGACTTCTTGATATCATTTTACCAAAATATATACCGTCATCAATTAACATTGTTTGAATGTAGATTGATGATATATTGGCACGAGAGCTGGCAATGTTTTGAAGAGTTTATTTTAAGACGATTGAATTTCGGATATTTCTTTCTTTATTGAAATCAGATAGTAGGAAAGTACGACTAAGAGCGAGTGCCTTAATTATGATTTAGTTTTATAATTAAAAATATTATTCTTTAATTATAAAACTAAATCATATTAAAATTATAGCTGGCAAGGTTGCTCTGAAGTTAAAAGCCATAAAAAAAATTTAAAAATCGCGCAGTTAAAAACTTTCCGGTTACCGTAAAAGAGCACTAACGTAGAGTAAAAAGTTGTCCTACTGGACAGAAAGAACGCATAATACAAAGCCCCAACGGTGAGGTAATCTTAAATTTTTTTTAGAAGTAGTTTCGAGGATTATTATGTATAAATGTGGATGTAGCTTTAAATTCAATTTGAAACTAAAATTTCATTACCTTATTTTTCAGATTTTCATTACAAGATGCTTTAGTGAACCCAGCAACATTACAAGATTTAGAACAAATATTCAATTCTTAGAATAAAAATAATTAATATGTAATTAGTGTTCTTTTTGAGATTGTCTTAAGTAAGATATTCGTCTATGACGTAATGAGAATTCTAGTTGGTTGTCCTGACACATTTAAATTAAAGTATAAATTTCAGTTCTTATGCTTTGAGTAAAAATATTGATTTTAAAGTTTTTCACTGGAAAAGACAAACGTCCCTTCTTAAAAAAAGAAATGTCTCTTCAAGTGTATATTATTTTAAAAAATATATATATAAACCCATTGTGATACTTAATTTAAAAAACAATTGTTTAGAAATGAAATTCTAACAAATATCGGACCCAAAAAAATTTTGTATGTTGTCCAAATTTATTCCAATTTTACACTTTTAAATCTAAAAATTTGGCATTAAAATGACCAAGAAGCTTAAAAATCATAGTGGGGTTTGAATGAGAGAATGGTATTATTGATTATATTCCGTAAAATTCTCTTTCGACATCAATGTAAATCCAAACCTTCTAATTAAATAATAATAATAATAGTTCAGGATACGACACATCTAAAGTATGTTCTTGAATCTTTAAAATAAAAAATCTAGTTAATTTTAAAATGTGTAATGTTTAAATTTGTGGAAAAGTGATTTTTTTAAACAATAATAATACAAGGGTAAGTTGTATAGTTGATTTTTTTTTAAATAAAATTTCTTTTCCTTTTATTTTGCATTTGGAGTTTATTCCATCGTTTATATTATTCAATCCTTTCTTATATGGTATAGATTCTAGAATTTATTAAGTACCAAGAATCTAGAACCTACAATTAATTAGCTCAATCTACTTCTATTTATTTAAGATACTTTTATGCTAAAAGGTCACAGGTTAATTTCATGTTAAAGACTTTGTATTAAAATTTTAATTAACATCTCTTGTTAAGTAACTGACAACAATTATTGGATAATGTATTCAACTTCATTTGAGGATTGAGAGATTGATTTTTAAACTTTTGATTATAAAAGTTTTGATAATTTTCTTTTTATTATTTTTTTTCATGCATTGCCATCCATATCTTATCTATGCTCAAAATTTCAAGCCTCTAGCTCATCGGGAAGTTAGTCTAAATTTAATTACAATAATTGACCCGAACAAAAGCGATTTAGAAAAACGTTGTAACAAAAAGAAAAAGCAATGTAGCCTTTAGTACAAAGCCTAATTACTATAGTTACTAAATACGATGGTTTTTTCTCCTGTGTTTGTTTACTTTTGATTTGGTCCGCCAAATACATGTTTCCGTTTTGATAAGCTTTAAGCTATTCTCTTCTGGTGGCAAATTCACAACAATGAATACGCAAATATAATAAATAATATACATTAAAGACTAGTAATGCGACTCGAGTAGAATTTTGTAAAGCTCATTTTCAAGAAAAATAAACAAACTTTCGAACGTTCTTTTAACGAAAAATAATTTTTAAAATTTTGGTTGGCTTTTACATTTACTATTTTTATTATACCATTTCACCTCAGTACAAAACGACAGGGGACGGTAAAAAATTTTGAGCAATAGATTACAAAACTAGAAAATAAAAGTTTTCTAATGATTACGATAAGATTTTATACAAAGTTTTTTTTTTATTTATTTATTTTTTTTTTTTTTTTATAAAATGACGGCCAAGTGAAAAAACGCTTAAAATATGGAAAAATAATATTATTAAACATATCGATTTTTTGCGACGGGATGTTGCTAATTAAGCTTTACACTACAAATAAAAATATTATACATACAAAAATTTTGATTTTTTCATGGATATTTTGAGGGATGAAAATCGTAAAAATCTCAAAAACTGGAGGATCTAGAGAAAATGTCTAAGAACATTGTTAATTTTGACCCCAATTTTATGATAAAATTCGGTCAATATTACTTACTTGTTACAAAAAATTTAATTTAAATAATATCCTACCGGGCTATCCACTGACGACCTGCACTTTGCAGGTTCAGGAGCATATTTTCAACGGGATCCTGCAAAAATTTTACCGGGACTAATAAAAAAGTTAGCTGCAGTAGTACTGATTTTCAATTGTTGCAAAATTGTTTGTTTTGGAAATAAAACGGGAATAAAATGTCAAAAATGAATATTCAATTTTATCAGTTTTGAAATAATGGGAATATTTTAATGTAACTAATGTATTTTTACATTAAAATTTTTTTAAATTTATAACTTATTTTTATATAAATAAAAAAAAATTATAATGTTTTCAAGCGAATTAAATGTTCTTAAAAGAAATATTCGAGTTGGTATTACACTAAATTTTAATACAATTCTTCGATATTTTTGTAGTGAAAAGGTAAGTGCTAATTTTTATGATTTTATTAAGTGCTTGGTGTTTTTTCGAGTATTTAATTTATATGCGAGCTCATAAAATAAAAATTTATTAATTTCTTTTTTGCATCCTAGGGTCCATTATATAATTTTCAATTTTTAAATGGAACAAGTGCGGCTTATATTGAAGAAATGTACCAAAATTGGAAAAAAGATCCAACTAAAGTTCATTCCGTAAGTATTTTTTGAGAGTAATCTAATCCATATTTCTATTTGTCGACAGTGGTACTGGACTGACTTTACAACTGCTTACAATTAAGACCTCTGATTATTCAAGTGTAGGGTAAATGCAAAAAATGTTAACTAAACAATATAATTTAAATGCAGATTTTCCACCGCGGAATTTTTTTAATCTTTTTGTTTAATCGACATATTTTGACGAAAAATTACGATAAAATTATTGGAAAAAGCCCCTTAAATTAACAAGAGGAAAAAATATTGTATGATAACTAAAATAAAATATAAAAATTAAAAAGAAAAAAAGTTGGACTTAAGGAACAGCTTTTTCCTAAAATTTGACCTTGACTTTCTATGCTAATTAAGTCAATTCGAGCATGTTACTGATAAGAGATAGAAGAGTATTTTAAATTAGAATGTTGTACCTTATAATATAAATACATCTGCTGTTCTACATCACGAATAAATTCAATGTGCTTTTCTAAATGAAAAATAATTTTTTCTCATCATTTTTCGTCAAAATCTGCCGATTTCACTAAAATTTTGGGGGAGTGGCGAATTTCGAAAAAATTCGGAAAGTAGTTATAGTCACTGATTATTATCTTTAAAAAAAACTGCATATAATAACAACGTGCTCAGAACAAAAACTATTTTTCTAATTCTTTATGAATATGATACTTACATTTATTTGTAGTCTTGGGATGTCTTTTTTAAAACTGAAACCTACGCGTCTCCACCTGGAATATCACCAAACTCTACACAACAAATAACCAAAACACCACAAGTTAGTCAAGTTACCATATCAACTACTTCTAAACCTGTTCCGCAAAAAATTGAACCTGCAAAACAACCAATACAAAAACCAATCGAATTTCCTCCGAAGACATCAACAGTCGAAGAAAGAAAATCAAAAGATACGATTTTACTACAACCGCCACCACCGATGCCACCTATTGATTCTAGATTAGTAATCTCCAAAGAAGTGGATACTCGATTCTTAAATTTGAATACAGTCAGTGATGTTGAAGAACATACACATATTTACATGTTGATGCAAAGTTATCAAGTGAGATTTATTTTAAACTGGGACCTACAATTACTTACGTACTTTTGACAATTGATATATCGTAATCCAAACTGTGAAAGCGGATAAGAATACCCCAAAGAATTCGAATTTGATATGATTTTTACCCTATATCCCTAGCAAGTGTGCAATTTGAAAATACGTTTCATTTTAATTAAAAAATGTTCTGTATATATTTTTCGTATTTCCAATATGAAAATTCCTGCTGAAATGGAATCGATTATACACCGGATAAAATTATCCTACTTTTATATTTTTAATACTCAGAAACTATTTCGGATCCCTAACCTATTCTATTTCAACAGAATGTTGACGTATATTAAGAAATTCTATTTAACGTACGTAAAATTGTATATTAAAAAATTCTATTTAAAAAATACAATTGAAAACAACAACAGACTCACATTTCGCTATATAACGATATTTCGATTGCAATGCAATCATCATCAGTAGCTAAATTTATGCATATAACATATTACAAACATTTTTCACAAAGTTAAAAATAAATATGTAAAACATTACCAACAATTACAGTAACACTTACAAAAATAAATAAAAAATCACAAATTTGAAAAAATAAATTTCTCAAGATCACCAAACTAAGTAATTTGTTATGAAATGTTACAAAAAGTTTGATGGTTTTGAGAAATTCATTTTTTCAAATTTATGATAATTTTTGTATATTTATTTGTTTTTGTAAGTGTTACTGTAGTTGTTGGTAATACTTTACATATTTATTTTTAACTTTGTGAAAAATGTTTATCATGTGTTATATGTTTAAATTTAGCTAATGATTGTGTTGCAATCGAAATATCGATATTTAGCGAAATGTAAGTCTGTTGTATGTTTTCAATTGTATTTTTTAAATAGAATTTCTTAATATACAATTTTATTTCGAGTTTTGTGGTATTTATTTCAATAATTATGCCTCAACTCAAGTCAACAAAAATGAATCCTTATTTTGTTTAGAAATTTTCCCATACATCAATAATTCGAAATATACGACCAAAGATCTATTTTTTCCTTTCGCATGCAGTACTCATGTAATACAAGTTTTCGCATTTTATATTTTTAAAATTTTCCTTTAATCCTTTTGATAAGTATAATTTTGAGGAATCACTACTGTAATAATACGCTAGTTAACTCATTTCATAAGCCCAAATCATATAAAAATTAAGACTTAAATTAAAATTTAACGTGTGTTTCACTTTTTTTCAGCATTTTGGTCATTTAATGGCTCATGTTGATCCTTTGGAATTAGAAGATAGAAATGGTAATGCATTTTTTTTCACTATTTTTAAATAATTTCTTTTTATTGTAAAATTAAAGAGTTTCTGAAAAGTCAACACTATTTTTCCATGACCCGGTAATATTTTTTTGAAAGTTTTGGCCTTTATTTGATCCTATTAAGATAATTGGATTAGGACGCCTTGAAATTATCATCAATAAAATAACCATTAGCTATCTATCGACTGCCGTCTTATCTTCCTAATAGTACATCAAATAATGGATATCCGTCAAATTTAAGTCTGCGAGGGCGATCAAAAACTTTCCTACTCGCATGAAAGAAAACACCCCACTTACAAGAAATTTGGTAGGTAAAAAAGTTATAAAGCTAAGCATAATGAAGCCAAGCCAATTTCTTAGAGTGTGTTTATCAATGACAATGTATGCTAATGGGTGACGGGACAAATATATGTAAGAAAAATCCATGCTCAACCCTTTTTGCAAAAAGCCCTCTAAAAGTCTGAAAAATTGGCATTGTAAGGCAGGTAATTCAAGTATAGTTGAGAGTTTAGTATATTGTTTATAATAAAAATTTCGGGAGTGTTCACAAATTGAAGAAGAGTTGCTTCAGTGGTTAAAGATCGGCCAAAACTTACATACAACTGTTGCAATTGAGTTGCAGTTGCATTGCATCGATGGTCAAATGGCTTTAGACAAATACACGAGCGTTATCAGTAATAATTTATGTTCATTACAGAGTCTTGGAACTTCAACAAAAAACAAGTGATAACTAAGCTAAATAGTTGCATTGGTAAGTTCCATAAAGCTGATTTATTTTGATAACGAAATATACAGTAGTAATTTATTCCTCGTAAAGCTTAAGCTTGTATCCAACGTATAAAAATCATATTTTGTTTTTACATGCAGTGGCCGATTGTGATACTACATCAGCTCCGTTAAATCTTTTTGTAATGCTTATTTCTTTTTACAACTTTTTGGGTCGAATTTTCTTAAAAACCGTTAGTCTTACGAAAAAAAGTAACTGTATATTTTTTATAGTCAATTTGCTGATCTATAAATTTGATAACCAGTATTTTTTCGACAACAGTGACCGTTAACGAAATATTCGCGAATTATCCTTTTTTGACACCGGGCAACTTTTGTAGCGGCACGCGGATCGATGATGAGTTTTGTAATTTTCATGCAAAAATCCAGCTTTCCGGGAATTTTTTTGAATTGAAATGCCTTTATTCTCTGTATTATGATAACATTTCAGTCTTTGACAAAGTTTACAATGGATAGAGATAAAATGACTTTTTTTTAAATAGCTAAATTAGGTTCTATGGAAAAAATGATCAAACTACCTTTTTTAACTTGGATTGCTGATGATGTACCAAATAGAACGTTAGCGCTAGGAGACATTCTAAATCGTTTCGAAAAAGTATATTGTAAATATATTGGTCACCAAGGTGCATACACGAATCAACTGGCAATCAAACAATGGTTGGTGCGTGAATTAGAATCCCCGGGTGAGAAAGTCACAAAATTGGAGAAACAGATAGCACTTAAAAGATTAATCAAAGCGACAGTGTAAATAATTATTTAAAATTTTTTTGATAATTTTGTATTATACATATTATAACAACTTTTATTTGAGTCATTCAAAAATGCTTTCTCAAAGAATTATGTATATCTAACCAGTTTGTGATAGGTGTGATGTCTTTATTTCTTTATAGTCGGTACCAGTTAAAAAATTTGCACTTAACCCACACAGACATTACCGACATCACTTCTAAGTCTCCATGTGTACGTAGGTCTGACACTAATGATCGAGCAAATGGCTTGCAATTTCAACAAGAATTGTATTTCATTTATTTTGAAAAGCTTCGTGGGTATACGGCTTACCAACCTCTATTATATGTGTCATTATGTTTGCCTACCTGCCTCCAATACAAAAGCTCGGAAAACAAAAAAAATGCATTAAAAGTTCAAATAAAGTTCTAGCTGAAGTATTTGTGCACATTTTTGTTTTTTTTCGATTTTCTATGAAAATTTTAAAAAGGAATTTTTTTGTTCATATATTTGCTCCCGAGCGATAATTAAGCGATTTCCTATTTTAATTAATCATAAATTCAATAATTTCTATTAAATCCTATTCAAATCGATTTAAAGAGGAAATTTTTAAAAAAATAATTTTTTTCGATTTATGGTCAGTGAAAATTTTGAATGTGTTTCCATCGGAAGAAATAGTATATTAAAATTGGAAACTTGAAATTTCGACCCATTCCGATTTATTTTAGATTAATTTCAATTTGGGAAATCTATAGAAACTATTTGTTTAAAAAATAATAAATTTTATTATTTAATTCATTTTATACGGATGTCTAAACAATTAACACCGTTGTTTTTTAATTTTTGTTTTAAATTTGCTTTTTCTTTAGATTTGAAGATTTTTTAATTAAGCAATGGCCCGGAGAAATACAAATGAGTTTATCAGGATGTGAAAGTATTATACCAGCACTAGCTCAAATTATAGATACATCATCAGTGTACGGAGTAGATAGGATTACAATGGGACTGACGTTTCGTGGCCGTTTGAATATATTAGCAAATGTTGTAAAAAAACCGTTGGCCCAAATATTTACAGCATTTAATAGCATACTACCAAATCAAATAGTGAGTCTAAAAATTAGCTTTATTACCATCTTCTACACAGAGAAAAAACGAGGTAAGTTATCCAGTTTGCAGGGTCAACTTAAAACGCTATATTGTGATAGTTAATTACCATTAATTATCTTTGATAAATTAATAGCTAAAATTTTGTATGTGGGAACGAGGAAAACACAGAAGCCAAATTGCCATTATATATATACTCAATGTTATACTCAATGCATTATGAGTATTTTCCTTTTTTTTAAATTAAAAACTTTAAATATAATTTCACCTGTATAAAACAATCACTAATATCCCTGTTTAGAGGGTTTTGGAAGGGAGATAGGTGAGAGGGCAAGGGAAGTGAAGGCTATATCGCGATGGTCTATACTTTCAAACTCAGCGAAGCGGGTGGGTATCATGCTAGTATAGTAGTAGTTACAATGATACAGTGAAATGTCAAAAATGTAAATTTAATTGTTTTTAATCTTTATAAATTATAACTAATGTGATATTTTGATGTATGAGCTATGTTATCGTAAAATTTCATTCAAACAAATTCACTTTTACATTTGTAATAAATAGTGAAGGGATATGTGTGTCCTATTTTAAAAGTTTTTCCGTTTTCGATTAAATCAATACCACGATAATAGGACACATGCCTTTAAACAAAATACCATTTTTTTATAAATACACAAGATTAAAACACTTGCGTGAATGTGGTTGTAAAATATACCATATTATCGAGACGTAAAGGAAAAAAAATTCGAACTACAGTGGTTAGCTTTTTAATGTATGAGTCAATTGTTTTAGGGTTCGGGCGATATTAAATGTCAATTAGGTACAACAAATGAATTTTTAAATTTAACATCGCATAAAAATGTTCGGATATCTGTCTCGGCAAATCCAGCACATTTGGGTGCAATAGGTGCAGTTGTATGTGGTAAAACACGTGCCCAAATGTTCTATGCAAATGATTTAGAGGGTAAACGATGTTTGCCAATAATCGTACATGGTGATGCTGAAATTACTGGATTGGGTGTATGTTTTGAAACAGTTAATTTAAGTAAATTACAACATTATGGTACACATGGTACAATCCATTTAATCATTAACAATCAAATGACTGGTACAACAGCGACAGGGCCACTGCGTTCAAGTATTTATTGTAATAGTATTGGTAAGTGATTAAGTAAAAAACCATGCAAATACTAATGATATCACAATAGTTTATCCTTTTATAATACAAACTCAACAACTATACACTAATATTAAACTTAAATAAGTCGACATTAATATTAATAATTAAGTTTAATATTAAACTTAATAAGTTTCAACTGAATCGGACTTTGACACACAAAAAATAGTACAAATAATATAGACAGAAAAAATTGGTTCAAAACTTGTCGATTCCAAATATCGTCAGCCAAAAATATTACGTGTAAATTTGAAATTATTTTTGAGACAATTTTTTTGCAAACAGTCTTATACAAAATTTCTTCTAACAAGTTGCAGATCAAACACAAGTACTTTTTATGTGGAATAAAATACAATTACCTTGTTTTGCGTAGAGATCTGTATTTTGTTATGGCATAATAAAAACGAATTTAAACAAATAAAGAGCGAAATAACATACATTTTCATTTTGCGTTCAACATATTTTTTATTGCACGAAGGCATGCATTTTTCCGCAAGCTAATTTTCGCAAAATTTCCTTGTTTTTTGAGCAATCTGCCATAGAAATACTTAATTTTTTTAATTATAATTTTCTGGTTGAACATTTGTTAAACGTGAAATAAACATTTTACTAACGATGCATTTGGAAAACGTATTACAAATATCTTTTGATTATCTCCCATCCAAAAGTGAATTTAAGGACGTTCATTAAAATTACAGAAATAAAAGTTATGAGAAGCAAGAAAACCCAAAGATATTAAAAATATAAATTGCATACTGCTATATTACTTGGAGGAGTCTGGAGTCGAACGCAAGCCTACGGTGCCGAGAATGCTCATAACGCCAGTTTTTTTAGGTAGCGCCAGCTTGTATATGAAGTATTACATACATGTTTCAAATAAATTATACGACCTTCAAGAGGATTCCATAACAAGAAAATTTGGGGAAAGTTCTAGAGAAAATTCAACTTTATAGAGAAATCTAAAGCATTCCCGAACCTTTCTAGAACAATTTCATAATATTCTTGAACATTTTAGAATTTCTCTAACCTTCAAAAATACAATAGCATTCGGGAACGTTTTAGCACCTTTGTGATGATTCTATAACATTCAGGAATATTCTAAAAAACTCTCGAACACTGTAGGTGTTGGGCGTTTAGACACAAAGTCGGCAACATTCTGTAACGTTCTGACCAGACGTGGGAACTTTATTCTGCTGAACTGACTTTCCATATAAAGCCTTTGATACCTTTGGGGTAATTTCTTCACCACCGTACTTTCGAGACCAACCCATGCAGCTCAAAACCGAAACTTCCGCCATGGATAGGGGGAGGAGGGTATAGAAAGTTTCCATAACAATAACTCTCAAGGCATTGCGGGGTTTCGTTGTGGAGATTTAGTGGCATTCATGGGGAAACCACACTTTCTTTTATTATATATATTTATTGATTTGTATTAAAATTTTTAAAACCAAACGTATTGTTTTTCTTAAATATTTTTGTGCTGTAAATCAAAAATACGAAGTGATGATTTTGGTATATGGCAGAAGTGTTAGGTCAGATATACTTACCTAGGTAATCGAACCCGGACTAGACCGCAGACAAATTTTTACACTTCTTTCTATTAATTTATAAAATTTTTGTGTAAAAATTAGTTTCAAAAACTTGAATTTAGGTAATTGATTTAGGACGAACAATTGATGCACCAATCATACATGTAAATGGTGATGATGTTCCGAGTGTAATATATGCAGCAAAATTAGCAGCTGAATATCGCGCACGGTTTGGTGGCGATGTATTCTTGGATATTTTAGGTTATAGACGATTTGGTGTTTCAGAAACTGATTCCATGCAAACAGAACCAATTATATATTCAAAAATTAAAGAAAAACATCCAGGTAAATATTATAAACAATTTTTAATACAGACTCATATCTTCATGCACCATCTTGGTTTGTTGGTATTCTGATAACCACAGTTGATAATAGTGTCCGACCGAAGCTCGATTTTTGATATCGCTACAACCTTCGGCACAAGTCTAAGTCGAAGGCTTAAATGCTCTAAGAAATTTTGTTCAATATTGGCTACAAGATATAATTAATAAAATAAATTATTTTAAAACTTTAATGAAGAAGATGTATATTGACTGTATATAATACGCAAGTAAAATCTTACAAAAAAAAAAAACAAACAAAAAAATACTAAAATGGCAAAAAGGCGATGTAAAGCTGCTTTCTTAAAAAAAAAAAAAAAAAAAACTAAAATGGCAAAAATACGATGTAAAGCTGCTTTTTTGGTTTCACACTCTTGCAAGGGGTCCAAAAAAGTAGCTTTACATCGCCTTCCAGCCTCCATTTGTACTAGTTTTCGGAAAAGTATTTTCTAGAAAACTTTCTTTTACTTTTGTTCAAAATATTTTCGTAAGGCTCACTAGTTGGAGCTACCTACAAATTAACATATCTCTATCTTTTATATTTTTGAAGAAAATGGCACCTAAGTTTTGCCTTAATTTGTCTAACATTAGCAAAATTCAAAATTTTAATATTTTTGAAAACGATGTAAATTTTTCAAGCATATATCTCAAAAAATATTAGACATACGAAGCTGTGTGTTGGCTTCAACTGTTCAAATTTAATATATTTCCAAAATGAAAGCAACTTATGTCAAAAGCTCATATAGTTTTTGAGTTGAACTGCAAAAACTGAACCATACAATTTCCAAAAATTATCTATCCCTTGGTATCTACAGAAAAAAATATATAACAGATATTATATTAACATATTTCGCGGCCGCGGTGCTTTGTTTTATGACCATCAAGAAGACCAATGATTTGTTTATTATTTCGAATTAAAAAAATTTTTTTTCAGTATTAGAAAAATTTTACGATGAAATGTTAGCAGAAAAATTAATTACCGAAGGTGAATATCAGACATTTGAACAAGCGTTCGAAAAATCATTGAGAGCTGCATACGATCAATCTAAAGAGGAATCAATTATTAAACCAAAAAATTGGCTCGAATCATCATGGCAAGGATTTTTTGAAGGCAAAGATTTATTATATTGCGCACCAACTGGTATTCCCGAGGATACAATTGTACATATTGCTAAAGTATTTTCATTCCCTCCACCTGGTAGAAATTTTGTTGCACATCCTGTTTTAACTCGCATATTAAAGGGCCGTGCTAAAATGTTAGAAAATCGAGAACTTGACTGGGCAATGGGTGAAGCAATAGCATTCGGTTCATTACTTAAAGATGGAATCCATGTACGACTTTCGGGACAAGATGTGGAGCGTGGGACATTTGGACATCGTCATCATGTTATACATCATCAAACGTCACAATCGGTTTGTTTTTTTTAAATAATATTCTTCAAATCGATCCCGAGAGGTTTGTCCAAGTTTTCAATCCAAAAAAATGTTAATAAAACATGGAGCATAGATATTAGCAAAATTTCAAGATTAAATACTTAATTTCAAGTAATCAATTTGGATAAAGTTAAAATTATTAAAATAATATTTACAATTAGTCCATCGTTTAATTTTATAATTCTGCAGGGGGCCAAATAATAAACTTTCAGGTATTGAGACTTGAAAGTAAGATGTGGTTCTTATAAGAACTATAGACAATCTTTGTGTTAGGTTCTTGATTTGCATTCTCGGATTTGATTATACTTGTGCAATTGCTAATAGAGGTGGGGGGGGGGGGGTGATTAATGAAAAAAGGGTAAGCCTCCGAAATGATAGTTCTAAAACGGCTATTACGTTATACAAAAAGTATGTGAGGCATAGCTTAAAATTTGTTAGTGCCATTCAAGTGTTACATCTTTATTTCCACCAAATCTATTTAATTGATAAACGAGAAGTATTACAAAAATTCCCTTAGGTGTGGGCTGTTTTACACGAATGTGCTCTGTTAAAATACATCTATAAACGAACATTTTTTTTAGGCAAAATATTATCCATTGAGTAATTTGTATCCAGATCAAGCAGCCTATATTGTGTGCAACAGTAGTTTGTCTGAATACGGTGTCTTAGGATTCGAACTTGGCTATAGTTTAATAAGTCCAAATCAACTTGTAATGTGGGAGGCACAATTTGGAGATTTTTCAAATAACGCTCAAGTTATATTTGACCAGTTTATTGCATCTGGTGAACGGAAATGGATTCGTCAAAGTGGTTTAGTGATAAAATTACCACATGGGATGGAAGGAATGGGATCAGAGCATTCAAATGCACACTTAGAACGATTTTTAACGTTGAGCAACGATGATCCTGAAAATATACCGGATGCAAATGATGAATTATCTAGTTTAAAACAATTGTTGAATTGTAACATTATTGTAGCGAATTGTACGACACCCGCAAATTATTTTCATATTATACGTAGACAAATTTTATTACCGTTTCGTAAACCATTATTTATTTTGACACCAAAATCACTTTTAAGATTACCAGCAGCCAAAAGTTCTTTTGATGACATTTCTGGCCAAACAGATTTCCATCGAGTACTGCCAGAATCTGGACCAGCCAGCGAAAACCCACCTCGAGTAAAAAAGTTATTATTTTGCAGTGGCAAAGTGTATTATGATTTGGTTGATGCGAGAGCAAAAAATAATATAACGGATCAAATTGCTATAGTTCGAGTTGAACAGGTCAGGTTTTTATCTCAGTAATCAAATGTATATAATATGTCACGTGCAGAACAGTTTTAAGATATTTGGCACACGTTTAGAGGAGTGAAGTTAGAAAGGGCAATAACTTTAATGCTGTGTTCATGCGGGCAAATGCACGATATCATATGAGGATGTGTGTTCAAATGAGCAAACTTGCGCCGTCCTTAGACCTCTTTAAATCGATCTTTATATCCGTGCACTAGACAGCCTATCTGCTACAGCCAATGTGGCATAATATTAATGACTCCGCTAATGAAACAGTAGAAAGTTTATCACTATGTAGGCTAGCAAATAAAATATATTGTGTTACATAATTATTATTTCCCCCCTCTGAAATGTTTCAGATTTTAAATAATATAAAAAACAAACATTTAAAAAAATGAAAATTGACGCGAGTACATCTATACTGTATCTACATCCGATAATGACATACGACTTCAATTGTAGAATAGCTTTATGAGAAAGATCAACTATTATAACGACTCGTACGCTTATTATCTTGTTCGATCACTCGATCACTATTGGCAGGCCGATTAGCTACTCAAAAGTTTCAAAGTTCTGAGATTTGTAGCTCCCAAGGATACCCTATTATCTCCTCGAATATTGGCCATTTATTCTGATACACCCGGTTTGCCAAAACATAAGAAAAGAACGTTCATGAATAAATATTTTTAGTGATTACTTTCTTTTGCTTGCCAATTTTCACTTTATAGATGTTATAGTGTCTAAAAATGGAATGCAATTTATAATTCATTTTTATTTTTAGTTAGCACCTTTTCCATATGACAAAGTCCAAAAAGAGTTACAAAAATATGATCGAGCAATAACAAAAGCATGGGTTTCAGAGGAGCACAGAAATACAAGTGCGTGGTTTTATGTTGAACCACGATTCCATTTCCTAGGAGTTCATGAATTAAAGTAAATATATTAATCTCTATCCTCCAATAGATAGTAAATTCATTTAGTGCTATTCCCGTAATTTTCGTAAGATTTCGTACGGTTCTAAGGTCAATTAGATAAAGCAATCATAACTAGTTCAATTAATTAGGTACAGTTTATTCTAAGGCCGTTATTGTCAAGTAAAGTAAATATAAGGCTGTATTGCCAATCCAGGTGATTCTGTTGAAAAACATTGTATATACCCTTTTCTATACTCTGCCGTATTCTGATAAAAATTTGAATTTCCTAAAAAGTCGTTTTGAGATATAAGCGTTTAAAATTTTGTAAATTTTTTGTTTGTTTAATTATTATATTCACTTTACACAAATGTTAATCGGAGAGCGGATGACGAATTTAGGGAAGTTATTTTAAAAAAGTTGAAATATTGAAAAAACTGGTTTTTATCAATGTGTGAATCTAGAACCGTGAACGTGTGATTCAGGAAGCATATAAAATAAAAAAAATAAATAAATAAATATTTACACAAGTAAAATGATACATGAAAAAAGATAAATGAAAAATTACGAATATCAAGTCGATCGCATTGTAGGTCGGGGGCAAGGCACTTATACGCATCCGAAAAGTGCTCAGGAATATATAATCGAAAACAAAACAATTACAATATTTGCATTTTTTCACAATTATGTTGTCAGAAACGTTCGAAATGATCGTACGTATTCGAGAACCCTTGTCTTATCACTGACAAGCAACCAGTACAAATATCCCTGATGAAAAAAATATTCGAAGAAAGAATAAGTCTACATAAGTCTTAAAAACACTTAAAAGACTTAGAAACTCTGAAAAATTCTTAGGAACTCTGAATAACTCTGAATTGCTAAACGTTTTTGGGCTGTCTAATTCAGACTGATTAAGTCTGGATAACTCTGAATTTGACAGTCCAAAAAAGTTGAGAAATTCAGCGTTATTCAGAGTTCCTAAGACTTTTTCAGAGTTTGTAAGACTTGTTTTTTCAAATATTTTTTCCACCATAGATTTATAACTACGACCAACGACTACTTTGCAGGGAAATAATTTCGCAATGATTCTTGGTTCATTATCCACGGTGCTTATCGATCACTGCAGATCTTTAAAACACGCACATTGTTTGCTCACTCAAATATAACCTAACGGATGCTATACATTAGTACAAGATCCGAATTAGGGTCGACCTTCACCCATCTGTTTACCGAATGAAAGTTATTTTTTATGAAATGTAAAATATTAACAAATATTCCTGTAACGGGTTGCCTTTAAAAATATGGTCCAGACCATTTTCAATATAAATATCAAAACTTGGAAAGCTTGTAAACATTATTTTTGACCAATATTTTGTGGCCAATCATATGCCACCGTAATTGTAACAAAATTATCTTTATTTAGATATGCGAGTCAATGAATTAACAGATGCACGTAATTACTATTTTCAACTTGTATAAATGCGATAATAGTGAACGAAAAAAGGCAGACAACATAGCTGCTGCATATTCTTTATGGCTTTTACTTTCGAGTAGATCAAAATTCGTAAGATATGCAAGTCAGTGAAAAATTTCTAAAAATTTTACTCTTGATATTTTCACTAAAAGTAGTCTGGACCACATTTTTTTAGGCAACCCATTGCAGGGATATTTGTTAACATTTTATATTTCATAAAAAATAACTTTCATCCGGTAAACAGATGGGTGAAGGTCGATCCTAATTGGGATCTTAGACTACATCTAGTAGTACGTGATTTAGAATTTCATACTGACACTTGTTAAACAACGTATTTTTAATATAGCGACAATTTTCTAAAAATTTTTTCATGAATGGATTATTTTTATTCCAAATGATTGAATTGCAATTTCACATAATTACAATTCTCAATAATGCATTTTTTTCATAGGTACATTGGCCGCTTGTCAAGTAGCGCACCTGCAGCTGGATATCACCGCACACATCATAGAGAGAGAGTAAAAATGTTAGAAGATGCAATGGCTCTTTGAGAACAAGTGTATTAACGTTTTTTTGTATGAGTAATTTCTTTTTTTTCCATGAATGAAAACAAATGAAACCAATTACCTTGGACTATAAGAAAAAGGAAAATCATGAGCGTTTATTTATTAATGATATTAATCACGGGATGTTATGGATTGAAAAAAAATTTGCTTTGAAAGAAATGTTATTTAATTTTATAGTATTGTTTTGAAGTGCTTCTTTAAATTATCAGAAATAACAAAAATATGTCTTTTTATAATTTTTTTCAATATAATTTCCTGATTATTTGTTTAAAATGATATAGACATAATCAGTGACAATCAATGAATGCCACTCGCATACATCAAAATGTGTTGATTGCTTATTTATCGTTTGTTTAATAGTATGAATGAATTACGTTTGTATATTCTTGTTCGAGTGTAGTTAAAGGAAACAAGGAACCATTCTTTTTCAAAATTTAAAAAAAGAACAGAAAATGGCCAGCATAAAACTTTCTCATTTCTTTCATAATTGCCCCAACAGTTCTTTATGTTGAATTTATTGAAAATCTATACCGCGTTTGTGTGTACTGTGTAAAAAAATACATGTATACATGCCTTAGTATGGTTTTAATATTAAATAATAAAAAATATGAGTTGCAAGTGTTGGCTCTGCTACATAAAAATTGTTGTTCGCAATTAGAGCGTTATCCAACGTAAATGTAAAACAAATGCAAGGAATAAAACTTTTGTTTGTATGCAGTATAGGGAAAGTGTGAATCTGTTAAAAAAATCGGAGCTACTATTTAAGATTTCAAAGCCTTCACTTTCCACCTCTATCATAGAAGCAACTATGGAGATCTGCATCATTTGTCTGAAATTGATCATCATTAGGTGATTACTTCAAATAAATGAACTGTCCCTTTTTTATTTTTCGTTTTACTGTTGCGAAATGATCCAAAAAATAGGAGGGGGGATTTTGAAGAGAAAAAAAAGTTTCTAAAAGTTCCCTGCGGAAGTAAAATCATATAGACAGAGTATCTCTTGGCGGTAAAAGTCAATAGGCTCAAGGATAAAGGTAAAATGAAACACATTTGTATAAGAGCATGGCAAATTTTTTAATTATGTTTGCGGTTTAACATATTTTCCTTGAATCCAAACTCGGTACATTTTTAAACGACGACTTCGATTCACTTGTAAACGTCTATCAACAATATTTTGTACTTCTTTAAAACCATTTTCGATAAAAATTGAACGAACTTCATCTTGGGTAAAAAAATACACTCGTGTACCGTCACCGCGAACATAAAAATTTTCAGCTAAGCATCGACCTGGTTTAAATCGCAACTGTGCTAAATCATAGCGACCATAATCACGAAATAGTACTAAACCACCAGGTCGTAAATATTTAAAACATTGTTTAATTACATGGCTAGCTTTTTGTGGCGCAATCGCTGATAAAACAAAGATTATAATGATTATATCCAAAGAGTTCGGTTGAAATGGAACAAAGTCATTCCATGAATCTATAGTCACATCTAAAACGAATGCATGACATCGTTTTTCGTATTCCGGCGATTCTTTTAAAATGTTTATTGCATTCGATGAAAAATCACTACAATAAACTTTTAAATTTTCATTTTTATTATATTGTAAAATTGGAAAAACGGTGTTACCAACTCCACATCCAATTTCAAATATGGATTCTGGATTAATATCAATCGTCTGACTTGATTTAATATCGTCCCGTTGTACTCGTTCAGGAGCATCGAAATTTGGCGCAAGCTCTGGAAATTCTGTGAACAACCAATGCCGATCCTTGAAAAATCGATTTTGATGTATGTTATAAAAACTATTCCAATATTCGTGAGCGTTATTCTCATAATCGTGAATGTTTTCTGAATTCAATGTTATTTTTGAATTTTTTAAAATTTTTAATTTTGCTTCATTTTCTAATTCATCTGTCCACTCCACATCATCCCACGCATTGTGTTCGAATACCTCGGTTTCATCTTCTAAATATCGATTACCAAATTGAGGGCGACGATCTGTATTTTCCAAATTTTCCTCCATTTAATCCTAAAATAATAGTTGTTAAATTTGGCGGTTAACGTTTACTTGAGTCTTACCAACTTACTGTAATTTAATTCAAAAAAAAATTATTGAATTTGTGTTTTTTTTTAAGCTGTAGAGTTTTAATATGCTTATAATGATAGATTTTTGTAATTATTCGATATTTAATTTCAAAAAAGTTATTTTAATATCTTTATCTTGTTCTGGATACAACTTTTTAACGAAATATTTCATAAAAGTTTATATTATGGAGCAACTAGGAACATGTACCATGTTGACAGAAAAATAATAAAATAATGAGTATGAGAACGCGTTATTCATAGTCACACTTTTGATATAAGCTTTACGAATAAATATGTTCATATGGATCGTGGGGATAGTGTATCGACACGTGTTATATGAATTTCGGATTTTACGTGTTTATTAGCCGATCTGTCGGTTTCATATTACAGAATAGTAAAATGCAATGCTCACCGTCTTTAACATTTCTCATTTTCCTCCATATTTTTTATAGCAAAATGGTGTTCAGATCGCAGTCAATCTTAACTTCAATAAAGACATGTTTATTTATAAATACTGCAAAGGATCTCGCACTAATCTTATGGAAATTCTGATAGTCCTGATCAAAAGTCTCAATGGACACGACTATCAAAACGAATTTTGGTTATGATCGTTGGAATATGAATAATCACTGTATAAAACTATGGACGTTCTTATGTATAAGACAAAGAAAGAGTCTTCACACAATGTATTATTCGTGATGCACGCGAAATCATGTCATTTGATCTGTAGTTGTATATGTGTATACACGAACACAGCCGGTTAGTATTATCACTTGAAGTTGTACACATACGATACAGTGCGCATCACACCCGGTACATTCTTTGTTTTATGCATAAGAACGTTCAAACAAACTCTTCCTACTTCATATATTTTAAACGGCTAACGAGATAGTTGTCAAACTGTATAAGGGTCTAATAATAAAATTGTAATCGAAATGTACTATTTACGCCATTTGTAACAGTTAAATAATTAAAATTAAATTATTAGTTAAATTATTTTGTTTATAATGAAACTAAAATCATGAGTCGAACTCTCACAAGTCTGGGAAATTTTGAAAATATGTTCAAAATGGTCGCCAATACTGTCCAAATTTTTCGGAACATTTTCAGTTCTTACTTGCTGTCTGTACTCATAAAGCCAAAGGTAACTATGAATACGGTCATGTAATCATAACATCAACTTGAAACTTGAAACCACTTTTCATTTTAGGTTAAAAATGGCATTTTATATTCCAGGTTAGTTGATAAAAGAATAATAAATAATAATTTATTGTTTAATTTTTATTATTTTTCTTTTAGAAGCGAAAATCCTGGAACCATTAAGATTAGATAAAACCACCTCATTACTATCATTAGAAAATTTATCCGAAGTTTTAAATGATGTTGAATTGTCGGATCAAAAATGTATCCTTTGTCCAGAAGAATTCAATTTAAGAAATAACGATACATTTTTAAAACACTTATTTGAAATACATCGACTAGTAATCGCAGATGTACATTTAATAGCGGATTTTGTAGGGTAAAATTAAAATGGCAGTAGAGGAAAGACTTGTACCTAGGGATAACTTTATCCACTTTTTTTTTTCTCTTTTAAATTATTTTTAAAATAAATATAATAAGAATAATCTACTATTTGAATTTCTATTCTTCAACTATTTTGTTTAGTTTAGCGCTAAATACTAACAAGATTTTTAAAACGAAATTTAAAGGTAAAATTGCCCTGTGCCCTGAGGTACGAGCTTTTTCCTTAGAAGTTAAGGAAGTTCCCTCACCAGTAATAGAAAAAAAATAAATTAGTAGAAAATGATCCAAATTTTTAGTATGTTGTAGTTAACGATACATATTATTAAATCAAAAAAAAATTTGGGTATCTTATCGATCAATTAAGAGAGTAATTAATAAATTAAAAATACACTAAATAACATAGCATGATATGAGGATGGTATGTTATTTAGTGTATTTTTAATTAATAAAAACTCTCTTAATTGATCGATAAATACCCAAATTTTTTTTTGATTTAATAATTTTGATAAAAATTTGGATCATTTTCTACTAATTTATTTTTTCTATTACTGGTGAGGGACCCTCCTTAAATAGTTTGAAATAGGCTGTTGACTTTTTATTTTGTAGATATATCAGGTATTGGCGACATCGATTTGTTGATCATAAGTTAGAGGATTTTTGTACAACTATGTTATTAGATAAAAAACCAGATGGAACATACTCGAAAGATGAAAAATATTATTTACTATCGGATGTTATTTCAGAGGATAAAACTTTACGATTTGAGTTACAACAAAATCGTTTAGTTAGTATATTATTTTTTGTTTTTTATCTAAGGAGATTTGATCGGAATATCAACAAATTTGGCAATTTTGAAACTCTTTTCTTATTGGGTTTTAAAATCATGTCACAAATATCAACCATCATCTTCGATAAAACAGCTGTTTTTTGTTTAGCAAATTTTTTGCGTCTGGTCAAATAAATCATTTTAATATGATATTGTTGTGAAAACAGTTTGTGAAAAACGGAAATGAGGATTTTTAATAAAAAAAACCAGATAGAGCATCTCTTAGCTGGAAATCCCATTCAAAATGCGCGTCGATATCATTTTCTAATCGAAAATAATTGCAAAAATCGAACGTTTTGTACTTGGGATATAATTATTCTTTTTTTAGAACGGCATTTCTTTGAAATTCATAGTTACAAGTTACAATACAAGCAACAGAATGCTATCTACGATCAAACACCATTAAGTTTATAAATAAGTTAATAATAATAAGTTATTTTAAATTAATCAAAAGGGTTGATTTAGGAAAAAGTATTAGAACAACATCGTAAAGAACGTGCAGATAATGATTTTCAACGTGAATGTTGGTTTTGTCATATAAAATATGTTGGATCACGGTCAGGTTTTATAAGTCATCTTTCTGAGAGTCATAACATGCAACTTGGTCAGCCGGAGAAATTAGTTTTTACCACCGATTTACTCAATGTAATTGAAGGAAAATTAAATAAGTAATTTTTTTGTATTCGATAACATTTTAATGGCAATTTTGTAAGATGATATTTTTTTTAGTTTTCAATGTATTTATTGTGAAAAAATTTTCAAGGATCGAAATGTTTTAAAAGAGCATATGCGAAAAAAAATGCATAAACGTATTAATCCGGAGGATAAAAATTATGATAAATTTTATTTAGTTAATTACATGGAAATTGGAAAAACTTGGCAAAATGTAAGGACAAAATTTAGATATAGAACCTAGGCTTAAAATTTGAGACAGACACTGACCAGATTCTGTAACTTTATTCCGTTTTATACCATGTTTTCAAGGGAATCAAGGATGCGTTATGTAGGTTTTTGAGAGAAAATGGCAGGGGGTGAAGTGTATATAGAAATTTTGTTTTATCTTTTTATATTTAATATTGTCTTGAATATCCAAAGAGTTGGATTACATCTTGCTTTTTATCTTTAGATAGATAATAATCCAGTGCAGTTACATAAATTGAAGAGAGGTGACCCAAAAGTTTGTGACACTAGATTTTTTTATTCATTAATTCAATAGGGGATTGTTTAGACACCCAAATCTGATTTTGCGTATTTAGAAAATTAACTCTTTCGCCTATCTTGGAAAATCACTTTTTTGCGTTTTGGCCCATATCTTGCGTTTTATCCTTTAAAATTTGGTGTCGTTGGACTTACCTAAATTTTATCTTCAAACGCTTTCATGTCAAAGTACACGCTACGATTGATAGGAAAAAGTTATTCGTGTCGAAGTCAACAATTTTTTCGTGAATTTCTTTTTGTAACGGTTTTTTGCAAATAGTTTTTTAATAGTGTACCGCAGCACTATTGAGTGAGGTCGAGTTCGTAAAAGTTTAAATGTAAAAAATGTTCCTTATAAAAAAATAAACAACTTTTGTTTGAAACATTTTTTCGTAAACTTTTTTTCTATCAATCTTAGCTCGTACTTTGACATAAATCTGTTTGAAGATAAAACGCAGACAAGTCCAACGACACCAAAATCATCAAATTTTAATGAATAGAACGGAAGACATGGGTCAAAACGCTAAAAAAAGGCATTTTCCAAGTCGGTCGAGAAATCGTCAATTTCGCGAATACGCAAAATCACATTTAAGATCCCCAAACGATCCCCTATCGAATAAATGAATACAAAAATCTAGTGCCACAAAGTTCTGGGTCAGTCCGCAACTGCACTGGAGTATAAGAACAATAATAGTTAATTGTCCGTATTTGAGTTCCTTGACAGGCAACGGCTACAATTAGATATTCAGCGATTATTTCCGTTTAATGCAGCTAATGTGTGTCTGTAAATCTAGTTGTGTAAAAAGCCTTATAAAAACAGTAATTTTTTTGGCAATATGTAATCGCGTCGAATGGATTTTCTATTGATTTCTTTTTTTTACTATAAATCTTCTAATTGATTACTCTGTTAATATTTAATTGAATTTTTAGAAACAAAAGAAGTTTCATAAAAACTCTCAAGCACCAATAAATAAATCACGTTCAATCGATAACGATTCCGATGATGCTGACACAGATAGTGATTGGTCTGAATGGAATGAAGAGTATGTTACAAATATACATTGTTTATTCTGTGATTTAATCGAATCAGATTTTGATTTAATTTTAAATCATATGACCACCAAACATCATTTTAATTTTATGGAAATCACTGGTGATTTTAAATTTTATGATAAAATACGTTTAGTGAATTATATACGACGTCAAATTTATTTACGTAATTGTATATATTGTGATATTAACATTGATACCAATGAAAATTTACAAAAACATATGACATCTAGTCAACATTATCGTGTACCAGATACAAGTGTCTGGAATCATGTCGAGTAAGTATGTCAAAAAGTCTTCTATGGTCGCGTGATTTTATAAATAGTTATCTTATCAAAATTTGAGATTTTTTACCATGAAATTGTCTATGGAAAATCTTCATGGATAACCTTCTCGAAAAAAAAACATAGTGAGAAATCTATCTTCTATTAATTGTGAAAATTTGGAAAGTGCTAAATTCTATATTTAGAGAGCTTAATACAGTACTCAAATATTTTTATACGCTGTATATATGTAATATATATCAAGGTATACTAAGTTTAGTCCCAAGTTTGTAACGCCTAAAAATATTGACGCTACAAACAAATTTTTAAATAACAAATGTTATCTTACAAGCTTTTTATTAATTCGCTTCCGTGTCTGCCTGTTTGTTCCGATGACAATCGAATATTATGTCAAACAAAAAGTAATAGAAATAGGACGAAAATGCAAATTATAATGTACAAGCTTTTTCTTTAAAGCATAAAATAATTTTGTCCTCTTCTGAGTCACCCAAATATAACTGTATTAGAGCTTGAGTTGCTCAGCTGTAAGGATTGCATTAAATCCCTAAATATTACCGAATGGATTTGAATATAACTTTACAATAATAGAGCTCATACATCAGAATTACACATAGGCTATAATTTATATAGATACTCAATTACTCACCCGCTTCGCCGGATAATTTCAATTTTTAAAGTGAATTCATAATAGAAAATATTAGTGTAATGGAAGGGATATTAGTGAGGGCAAGGAAGGTGAAGGCTATAACGCAGTGCTCTTTACTTTTAAAGTGGAAATTGTCCAACAAAGCGGGTGGGCATCAGGCTAGTATAAAATAAAATTGAGATCCTCAAGCTTGTACATTAGCTATTTATTATATAAAAAAATATTTTCTGTCTTTTCAGATATTTGTTTCCAACGTTTGAAGATGATTCATTTTTATGTTTTTTAGATGATACTAATGTTAATGATGATTTAGAAACCCAGGAAAATGTTGTCGTTTAAGTTTGTAAATAAATTAATTTTCTTAATCATATTTTGTTTTTTATTTCTTGACCTTAATATTTATTATACCCTATATATCCATGAAATATATGAAGGTATATTAAATTTAGTCTAAAAGTTTGTAATGCTGAAAAGTAAAAAAAATATTGATTAATAATAACATTTCAGTCATTATAATAGCTCAAAAGCGGAAAATAGCGGGCTGAAATTTTGAAGAGAAACAATTTTTGTTTGAAAAGTTTTTTCATAAATTTTATTGGGAAAATTACTAATATTGTGAAGAAGTCAATATGGCAGTCATAACTCATAAGCAAGCAATCTTTAAAAAAAAAAATAACAGTGTTTCATGAAATTCCTAGAACATTGAAAGCGTGAGCTATTTTTATACCATGTATATATGAAATATATCATAGTATATTAAGTTTAGTCCCAAGTTTGTAACGCTTAAAAATATTGATGCTACGAACATAATTTTGGTATAGATGTTCAAAAAATCATCTAATTAGACCATTTCTGGTTGTATGTCTATCCGTCTGTCTGTCGACACGATAACTCAAAAACGAAAAGAGATATCAAGCTGAAATTTTTATAGCGTGCTTAGTATCGTAAAAAGTGAGGCCGAGTTTGTAATTGAGCAACATAGGTCAATTGGGTCTTGGATCCGTAGGATTCATCTTGTAAATCGTTAGAGATAGAACAAAAGTTTAAGTGCAAAAAATGTTTCTTATAAAAACATAAGCAACTTTTGTTTGAAATTTTTTTTTGTAAACATATATGTTCTATTAGTTATGAATGAGTGGCTATGTAAGAGTGGATATCTTTCTTTAAGTACGCGACGTCAAAAAAGAAACGATTGCGTCATCAACACTGTCTATACATGGTATTTCAACAGTTAACTCAGTCAATTGTCTGTTTTCATTTGTTTATGAGAGAGTTCATTCATATATTTGAACATTTGATAGTTGTAAGTTGCTATGGTTTCTTAATAACCATTTGTTTATTAAACGCCTGCTGAAACCCACTTTAAGCCTGCTATCGTAGTTTTATTAAAAGATACGCGGTCTCAAAGTAAACATTGAGAAATATATTCTACAAAAAATATACGTTTACATTTCTCCTTTCTATAAAATAATATCTTCAAAGTAAATGTTGTTTCTCTGGTAGACTCACATGAAAAATAATGTTAGGGCAATTATGCTTCGATAAAATTAAAAGCCATTACAATCAAATTTGCACTAAAGGAGAAAAAATAATAACTTTGAATTAAAAAATATATTAGCGCCGTTAACGTTAACTATAATTTAATATGTGGCGCTAACTATGAACTAATACAGACATTAATTTTTTGACAGCCCACAAACAAAATTTTCAATTGTTTTTTTCTTAGTAATTTAGTTAATATTTTTTGGAGGACTGAATGTACTATTAAAAGAAACAATGGTGAAGCGTAAACGAGAAATAACTGATGTGGAAAGAAAATTAAAAGTAGAATCACCAACCACTGTGTCATCTGATCAAGAATCGGTGAAAAGTGAAGATAATCAAAACTCACCACAAACAAACGAAGAACAGAATCATGAATCAGATGTTGATGAAAATTTTATTAAACAATTATTATCAACTCCAGAAGGTTAGTCCAGTTAATATAAGTCTTAAAATGGCATAAAATGTAACTTAAATATTTAATTTTTGGTCAAATTCTTTTTATTCTAAACAAATTATGAACGGGTCATCAAGTGTTAAGGCAAAGAATACAGATACATAACTGTATTCTTTGGTTAAGGCAATTTGGAGCAATAGATCGTATAAAATATTATTGTGTTTATTTGTAAGCTCTCCTAGTTTTGACGAAAGGAGATAGCAAATTAATCTACAAAATGCCTCCGATACTTTTATTTTAAACTAAAAGTCTGGCGTTAGCCTCCGATTCGGCTTCGGCATAGTAAATATTCACTTTTAGTCAGTATATACAGGTTTTTGGCTTTTTTGATATAGTTGCAGTCATGCAATGCATATTTGTCAATCAAAATTTGTATATACCAAGGTAAAATTCTTATGAAAGTCGTACAACTACTAATTCGTAATCAGAAAAATTGAAATCAGTTTTCTACCAAAAAATTTGGCTATCTCTCAAAAGAAGTTGACATGGTTCTGCACATTTTGTTTTTTATGCGACTTTCTAGCATAAAAACTTGCCAAGATATGGCAGTTTTGAGTGTTTTGTTTTTGGATGATTTTTAGCGAAAACGTTGAAAGTTGTATATTGTTCAAAAACATGTTATAAGAAAAAATAAATATCATTAAAAAAAATCGGTATGTGTTTCGATTCTGCACTCTGATCAGTACCGATAAAAATCATTTTACTTGAAGACCAAGTATTAATTGAAAGAAAATTTCAAACAAAAGTTGTAGAAAACATGATTCTACACATTTTGTTTTTTATACAAAACATTTTAGCATGGCCCAAAACTGGCGAAGAAATGCTTAAGTATTAATAATTTGTAAAAATGGTTTTTTGGTAAAAAGTTTCGAAAATTGATTTCAGCACATAAAAATTAAAAATTTAGGTGCAGTCAAGAATGGGAACTGTATCCATCGGTGCGTCATAAATTATTCATATAAAATTGTGAACAAAACAAATTAAAGTTTATTAATTTCATTGTTTAAATTAACGTTATAATCGTAATTCTTCTTAGCAACATAGTAAAAATCATAAGCCAACGATTATTGATTGCTATAATCGTTGAATCGTTTCTAACGACTTCTATCCTAAACAAAAATTCACCTTTGACCTAAAGATTTGAATTATAGTTGCCTCAACAGTTAACACCACATGAAACATTAAACAAAAAATTGAACTTGACTATAACTTTTTATGCTTATTATCTTATGCTTATTAAATGTTGTAGGTGCTGCATTTCAAAGTCGTATGCCATACGATAAAATGACATCGACTGAAGCGATTGCTTTCCCTGATATTGCTCAATCATCACTGCCAACCCAAAAAGTTTACTTAAATATTCGTAATCGTATTTTACAATTATGGCTAGAAAAACCTCAATTGCAATTGACAGTTGAGAATGCTTTTCAACGTATCGAATCACCGTATAATAGTGATAAAACCTTACTATATCGTGTGCATGCTTTTTTGGAGCGTCACGGCTTTATAAATTATGGTATTTTTAAGCATTTAAAACCAATACCTTCAAAAAAGTGCGGCAAAGTTATTGTTATTGGAGCCGGAATTGCTGGATTAATTGCAGCACGTCAAATGAGACAATTTGGTTTGGATGTTGTTGTTTTAGAATCGCGTGACCGAGTTGGTGGTCGTATTGCTACCTTTCGTAAGGGACAATATGTGGCTGATTTAGGTGCTATGGTGGTGACAGGTTTAGGTGGGAATCCTTTAACTGTATTATCGCGACAAATCAGTATGGATTTACATAAAATTAAACAAAAATGCCCCCTTTATGAATCGAATGGGGAAACGGTGGATAAAATTAAGGATGAAATGATTGAGCAAGAATTTAACCGATTATTAGAAGCCACAAGCTATCTATCGCATCAACTCGATATAAATTATGCGGGTAATAATCCTGTAAGTTTGGGACAAGGTCTTGAATGGATTATTCAATTGCAAGGAAAACATGTTAAGGAACGTCAAATATCCCATTGGAAATCTGTAATTGCATTACAAGAAAAATTAAAAGGAACCCATCAAAAAATGCTAGAAATTCGTGATAAAATGAACCATATTAAATTAATTTATGATAAATTGAAACGCGTCGAAACAAAACGAGATGTTGCTGATGAATTTTTATTTCGAAAAAGTTTTTATGAGTTAACACAATTTACAAAACAATGGGAAATGTTGTCAGAACAAGAAAAAGATTTAGAAGCGAAACTGATGGAATTAGAAAATTCATCACCTAGTGATGTCTATTTATCGTCGAAAGATCGACAAATATTAGACTGGCATTTTGCTAATTTAGAATTTGCAAATGCTACACCATTATCGAATTTGTCGTTAAAACATTGGGATCAAGATGATGATTTTGAATTTACTGGCAGTCATTTAACGATACGGAACGGATATTCATGTGTACCTATGGCGTTATCTGAAGGACTGGATATAAAATTATGCACAGTTGTTAAAAAAATTATTTATAATAAAAAGGGGGTTGAAGTTGTCACGATAAATTCTAGAAATAATTTACAGCACACACTAACGTATACAGCTGATGTAGTCCTCTGCACGTTGCCTCTGGGGGTGTTAAAGCTAGCTACTGCCCAAAATTCTGTGCAAGAAAATACTGTACAATTCATTCCACCTTTACCTGATTGGAAAACATCAGCAATACAACGTCTGGGTTTTGGGAATTTAAATAAAGTTGTATTGTGTTTTGATCGAATTTTCTGGGATCCTACGACAAATTTATTTGGACATGTTGGAAGCACAACTCCAAGTCGTGGTGAACTATTCCTATTTTGGCATTTATATAAAGCACCAGTGCTAATTGCATTAGTTGCAGGAGAAGCTGCAGCTCTTATGGAAAATATTTCGGATGACGTGATCGTTAGTCGTTGTATAAATGTTTTGAAAGGAATTTTCGGAAATGGGTGTGTGCCTCAACCTAAAGAAACGATTGTTACAAGATGGAGAGCTGATCCATGGTCACGTGGCTCTTATTCTTTTGTAGCTGTGGGTAGTTCCGGTAGTGATTATGATTTATTAGCATCCCCAGTTGTTCCTCCAACTCCAACATCCACTTCAGATGATAAATCTGAGGATGCAGCCTTAACAGAAGGCCGTGTTTTCTTTGCTGGCGAACATACAATGCGAAATTATCCTGCGACAGTTCATGGTGCATTTTTAAGTGGATTACGTGAGGCAAGTCGAATTGCTGAACAACTTTGTGGATGTCCATATAAAGCGCCAACTTTAAAGACTGCTTAAAATTAGCTTTAAACAAACTTGTATATTTTTTCTTTTGTTTAATAAAGAATCACAATGTTTTTAATAGTATGTTTAGTTTTATGTCCTGCACTCAGAAAAAATAACCTAGTAAAAATTACTCAAAATGTTTCTTAACGATTTGGAAAAATTATCTAAGTTACATTTTTTCTTGTTGAAGGGGAGCACCAAAAGTTGAAATAGAACATTAAAAAAAACAGTAAAATTTGAAATATTGTGTTAAACATTCATAACAGGAATTTGGTAAATTTTAAAAATTACTTTTTTGATTCGAATGATATTTTTAGGTTTTTTATACCATGTATATATGAAATATACATAGTATTATAAGTTTAGTCCCAAGTTTGTAACGCCTAAAAATATTGATGCTACAAAAAAAAAATTGGTATAGGTGTTCATAAAATCACCTAATTAATCCATTTCCGGTTGTCCGTCCGTCCGGCCGTCCGTCCGTCCGTCCGTCTGTGGTCACGATTACTCAAAAACGAAAAGAGATATCAAGCTGAAATTTTTACAGCGTGCTTAGGACGTAAAAAGTGAGGTCAAGTTCGTAAATGAGCAACATGGGTCAATTGGGTCATGGGTCCGTAGTACTCATCTTGTAAACCGTTAAAGATAGAATAAAAGTTTAAATGTAAAAAATGTTCCTTATCAAAAATTAAACAACTTTTGTTTGAAACATTTTTTCGTAAACATCACTGTTTACCCGTGACAGCGAAAATTAGTTCAGAACATATTTGATATGTTATATATATAGTATAACACATAGTATCAATTATTTGCATAGCAACAACATTGTTTATTTCAAACATATACGTCACTTATAAGATTGTATTATTTGTTTGTATCCGTCTGTGGACACGATAACTCAAGAACGAAAAAAGATATCGAGCTGAAATTTTTACAGCGTACTCAGGACGTAAAAAGTGAGGTCAAGTTCGTAAATGTGCATCATAGGTCAATTGGGACTTGGGTCCGTAGGACCCATCTTGTAAACCGTTAGAGATAGAACAAAAGTTTAAATGTAAAAAATGTTCCTTATCAAAAATAAACAACTTTAGTTTGAAACATTTTTTCGTAAACATCACTGTTTACCCGTGAGGGCGACAATTAGGGCGGAAATTTTGTACTATACTTGATTATCAGTTATGTATGTGTCACATGTTGGTATGTATATGTAATGTGATAAAGAAATCAACACTGACTATACATGGTATTTCAACAATTAACTCAGTCAATTGTTTGTTTTCACTTGTTGTTTTATACAATAGTTCTTCTGCCCATTTTCTGGTTGCAACAGTTTGACAAAATTTATTTTTGGAAAAATAGTTGATCATAAGTTTCTCTTCTTTTGTTCATTATGTTGTTAGTTCATAAGGTCAATTAAAACAAGAAACTGTTTTTTCGTGTTTAATATCATTTTATTAGATTAAAACTGGCATCGAATTTGATCGAAGTTTTCAGGTTCAATTAATAACAATTACTGATGTTACTCTGATTCATAACTGACAAACATTAGATGAACGCTTTAAATTAGAAAGTTGTTTTTTATAAATACGCAAACACTTTTTGTTTGAAACAAATTTTTTGTAAACCGAATAGTTTAGACAGTAATTGAATGCAAAAATCTAGCTTTTTGTGCGTTTGTTCATTCAATTTGAACAAAATGTTCTTTATAGCAGGCGCGGATTCAAGGGGAAGGGGTCACAGGAGGTCATGACTCCCCCCTCCAAAAAAAAAAACGGCCCGTATTAAAAAAAATAAAACAATCAATTTTTTAAAAACTGAAAAAAAAAACCAAACGAACAGAACCTACTTTTAAAAACTAAAAAATCGGAAACTAACATAGCAAAAATTAACTCACTTTTTTGCACTTCTGGAAAAATTGGAATTTAAAAATGACTGAATCAAGGTTATTCTTACTTTGTTTTTAATTCATTCAAAAAATTCGGTTTGCTTTGTTTATTTAGTTATTTTTGATTTTTTTTAATCTTGTGACCCCATCCGTAAAAAAATTCTAAAACCGCGCCTGCTTTACAGAAAACTTTTATCCACTTTTATTGGAAATTTTTTTTCGAAGAGTGTCCAGGCTTCGCAGAAACAATTATATGAAATAACAGTTTTGATACGAAAAAACAATTTTGGGTAAATTTTTCAGTCAATTTTTTCAGAAAAATATTACTTTTGTTTTTTTCGGTATCTTTAACCATTTGCGACGCTAGGTAAAATATAAAGAATCGGCCCTATTTGTCAGTTTGTAGTAGGCTGCATTTAAAATTCAGATTTCAGTATAGGTATCTTGTAACAAATGTGACCCATCACCCTGTATGACTGTGCAAATCGAATTTTCATGACAAAATCAGCATTTTTTATTTTTGCATTATTTTGGTCTACACTCAATATTTTTAAGAGTTAAAACTTGGGACTAAACTTAGTAAACCTTGATATATTTTATGTATACATGGCATAAAAACAATTGCGCAACTTTCAAAAATTATTGCGCAGCCAAGTATTCGCGCTGTATTTTTTGGCATATAATACGTAATGCTGTGCCAATGAAGAACATTAAACATTTGTAAGGCAATTCTAGTATGTTTTAGCTTATCATTATATGTAAATGAATGGAAGCTATTGTAATAGACCAAGAGGTGACCGTCAGTTTATATTTTAGAATAAACCAATTTTCTCGGTAAACGTTGATTTAAAATTATGTAGTATTAGGGATATTAAATAATATAGGTATTATATTAAACGTATAATTAATAAAAATATAATGGTAAGCTCTTGTGACATGATACATAGGGTTTTTGATGTTATAATGTTATTATACCATGTATATATGAAATATACATAGTATATTAAGTTTAGTCCCAAGTTTGTAACGCTTAAAAATAATGATGCTAAGAAACAAATTTTGTCATAGGTGTTCATAAAATCACCTAATTAGTCCATTTCCGGTTGTCCGTCCGTCCGTCCGTCTGTATGGACACGATAACTCAAAAACGAAAAAAGATATCGAGCTGAAATTTTTACAGCGTACTCAGGACGTAAAAAGTGAGGTCAAGTTCGTAAATAAGCATCATAGGTCAATTGGGTCTTGGGTCCGTAGGACCCATCTTGTAAACCGTTAGAGATAGAACAAAAGTTTAAATGTAAAAAATTTTCCTTATCAAAAATTAAACAACTTTTGTTTGAAACATTTTTTCGTAAACATCACTGTTTATCCGTGAGGGCGCCAATTAGGCGGAAATTTTATAATATGTACTATACTTGATTATCAGTTATGTATGTGTGACATATTCGTTGTGTGCGTAGTCATGGTAGGGACAATAAAATCGATGCCAGCGCTTCCAGTGAAAAATTTTGCAGAGGGAGCTAATTTGCAATTCTTTACATGTTAATGTTATAGAAATGTCAAATTATTGAAAAACACGAATTAATTAAACTTAATGCATTAAAAATTGTGAAAATAAGAAATCAAATTGAACAAATATTATTTTTCAAATGTAAATTATCATAATTATTTATTTAAATTTGTGAGACAATAATATTAAATTTTAAATGTAAGTCTTAAATGCAATCCATACAATTATATATGTATCCATACAATTCTATAATTAAAGTAGTGTATCGTTACCATGGAAACGAAACTCACGCACGGAGCGAATATGTATGTGTAATGTGATAAAGAAATCAACACTGACTATGCATGGTATTTCAACAATTAACTCAGTCAATTGTTTGTTTTCACTTGTTACATATTAATGTTAATATCCATTGCAATGGTTGTAATTCAACTTATTTATTATTCACGCACACTAGCGTAATTATTGACGATTTTTGTACATTGAAAACACGTTATTGATTAGTGATTACTAAAATCCATCTAACGAACTTTCATATTTGTAAATACGTTGATAAGATTTAGAGCCGCGGGACCCGTGTTCCGTGGAATACAGTGAACTGTTCACACAATGGAATCTGGAAGTGGGGTGAAATCATGTATTATAGCATGTCGGAAATGTATATTGATAATTGGTGGTAGCATAATAGTCTACTCAATGTCAGAATCATATTTATTGAAATGTTTGTTACAAATTCCATTGTTATAATATTCAATAGTACCTACAAATATGTCAAATAATAATGTTGATTTCAATCAATTATTAATTATACTTAATATTTAATATTCATATTTCATATCTAGAAAAATATAGTCTGTATCATCATGGAAATAGAAACAAATTGTTTTGTAATTTTATAAACTTATACGAGAATAAAATTTAGTTTTGAAAAAGTTAATGAGGAGATACGGTAAAAAATTATTCGAAAACAAAATATTCGCGACAAAATAATCCCAGGAAAAAGCTTGAAGAAAAATGTGTATACGTGCATTTTATGTTACATATAAAATTAATTTTACTCATACGGTGTAAGTATTTCCTTTCCGTACTTTTTTTCGCGTGGCAAGTTGGTTTTTGCCTATTGCGGTACGCCAAATTATCATTTACGTGCGATAAGTAAATTTTGCACACTTGCTGGAAAATTTGTATTCGTCGTTGTATGAAAAATTGTTATCTTTTTGTGAAGAAGGTAACCGAGTCACTAATATAGACTCGGACAGAAATCTCACAGAAATATTCTACTGAAACGTTCATCGACCATTTCCGTGTTGAATTGACTGGATCGCTCAGTATGCTTTATTTTGGAACCGCTGCGCTGCACATTTGGAGGTAGTCTTTCGGCCACATGACCTATATCACTCTATATATACATATTTTTCTCATACAATTTCACGAAAAGGTCTTATTTCACTTCCAAAAATGTGGGGTTAAATTAAGGTGCTACTTTTCAATTTGGTGACATAGTTTTTGGTTCCTTAGTTTTTAGGACTGATTTTTTTGACTGATACTTAGGATCATAGAGAAGGATATTGCCTATGCTTAAGAGTGTCAAGGTTACTCAACTACTTCCAGAGACTGATGTAGTAATCTACTATAGGTAACTATTTGAATCATTGAAGCGAAATATTTGTTTGAAATATACTTATCTTATGGAAAATTATTGTTTATAAAGAAACTGTTTGATACACTATAAATATCAACAAAGGTTAACGATAAATCTTTAACTTTATTGTTTGTTGTATGTGGAATATACAAGTGATTTTTAAAAAAGTTTTCACCCTTATATTTCCCAAACAGGCGTCAACTGTGTTCCTTTTAACTACGTATTTGTTTATAGCAGATTTTAGCCCCGATAGGAAAGAAGTTCGCTTTTTTTCTTCAACTCAAACTATCGAAGTCATGTTTATTACGAGATTGGAAATAATATTTAATTTATGGATGTTTTCTGCATGATACACTCTCTGGTACAAAAAATGCACATGTTTTACTGTTATAGTCCGTTTGAAGTTCTACACAGAGAACTTGGACACCCCACAATCTGAACCTTCATCAAAACTGTTTCGAAATCCTATTTCCAATAATCCCGCAAAAATCCTTTCTCAGAAATCAACGAACTGAACCAATTTAACCCGTATACGTTGGTATTCAGAAAATCAGAAAAAGATACTGTAAGCCACATGATAGCGATTACAACTGATTCGGTGGAATCTACAAGTGATCGGAATATGCCTGACGGTAAGGGACTGCCCACAGCGCATTGATGCTGTTGTTTTCCAGTAAGCAGATATGCCGAAGTTATTGCTCTGTGCTCAATGCGAAGTCTGGTGTTGGCGACATCTTCGATGCGCCTCATTACCATTGGATTACTCCACTTAGTCATTGATGGTTTGATGGTGAATAACTTCACAATGAGCTCGTTCCTCTTGCCCTACCATCCTCTTCGAACAACAGCCTCACGTGGGATTTAATATTGCTGTAACTCACACCTCGCTAAGACATGTATTTTATTGTATTTTAACTTCGTAAATTGATGATAATAATAAATAATTTTGAACTTCAATTAGTCTGTAGTTTTATAGCTATCCAATAGAATTTACTCGCACACACACACACACACACACAGCGTACCTCACATTTTTACGTGACGATTTTTACTAGTAATATTGCCCATTGATCTCCGTAAGAAGCGTTAAGGAACTTCCTTCCAAAAATAAAGCTGAGCCTTATTTGACCATGAAGACGTCCCCGTATAAACAAATAGGATAATAAAAACTTCAATGGTAGAAACATTTAAAAAATCCTCTGTATATACCTAGACGTACAAAATTTCAAAACAAACTCATGTAACGTTTCCTAAAAGAGCGGTGGCTTTATAGCCGTCGTTATGTAGTCGTGAAAATACAAACTACATGGCTTTGTATGTTCTCCATCCTTGTCAATACATTTTAAAATGTCATATTTTGTTTCAAATTGGCTTTTTTGGGTCAAATAAATAAATAAAAATATATACATACATTCTGCAACAAAATAAAGATTAAACCTGAAATGAATAGTTTAATATTAAATAATGATGTAAAAGGATAATCCTCAAAAATAATTCCCCAAACATAGTCGGTGGAAATCAAAAATAAAACTATTTAAATTAAAGTTAAAATCCGTTGTGCCTGACTTATTAAAGATGAAAGAGCACAAATAGTAGTGGTAGTGAGGACACAAATTAAAAAATATGAATTTTTTTAACATTGATGGTGAATTATATTATAACTTGTCAATATAAGAGGAACTAAGAATACAATTTTTCGATACCTGGAGTAATTTTCAAAATATTGAACATTGAAAAGTCTGTTTAATTATTTAGCCTTCAATATTTCGAAAACCAAGTCAGATATCGAAAAATTTTATTTTTATTTTTCGTATACATCCATGAAGTTATAACAAAATTAATAGTCAAAGATGAAAATAAGGTACAAATAAATTTCAACCACAAGTCTAAACTTTTCTTGACGATCGTACTACCTTAATATCTCCGATTGCTAAAAAATAACAATTAAATGACTTTTACATCAAAAGGTCACATCATAAATGATTATCTCAATTGCTTTTTTTCCCAATTTAAAGAAGGAAGGTTAATGTGTATGTTACCACATGACCAGTCTATAACTTCGTTTACTCGCTAACTCTTGAAGTGGAATTTGTAATAAGCCGATTTGATAACTATGATGATGTCTTCTTTACTCCTATAGCTGTAGATCATCTTAATATCCGTAGTTATTAAACCAGTTAAATAATTCCGCCTTAATAGCTAACGAGTAAAAGCGGTAATAAACTGTTCATGTCGTCGCAGACTCATTATCCTTTCTTCATGTAGTCAGGTAAAATAACAATTGAGATAATCTTTAATGATGTGGCCTTTTGATACAGTAGTAATTTATTTGTTATTTTTTAACAATCGAAGGTATTAAATTAACTGCATAAAACTAAAAATCGATTTGAAAAAGGTCGAACCACACTCTATCAATAGACCAGGAAAGTTAGCACTAGACTGGAAACTATAGAAATATAGCTTGTGTCGCATTGTAGTTTTTGGACGGAATTCAGTTTCGTGGATAAATTTTCGATTCTTAACTATTTTTCTAGATATGTTGTGTTTTTGATTCGAAATGGAAGCTACATTCAAAATTTTACCAAGCTTGCATATTTACAGATTTCTGTATAGTAGTACACTATTGTAAAAGTAATCTGAAATTTTAAGGGACCTTTTTTCTTAAAAAATTTTTAGTCAATTAATAACTACGCATCAACATCTTGAAGGGCAGGGCGTACATGATGTTTTTGTCTGTGAGTACAAGTAATTTTATAGAAATTCATAAAGATTCGTTAATTAATTTCAAGTGATATTCTTACTATGTCTTAACTAGATTCTATTTCTTTGAATAACTGTATTAATATGTAAGTACCTGGATGGTATTTTTTGAGTTAAAAAGACACAAATTTTATCACTAATATAAGAAAAGTTTAAAATGTCTGCACAAAAATACCAATTTGAATGTCCCTGAAATGTACTTTATTTCGTTAACTACGATATACGCCAATAGATGTCAGGATGAGTTATATTTTGCAGTTTATGCTTCAGTTTTTCCTGAAAACGTTTTTAAAAATGAAACCTAGCTAGATCGATTTTTCGCCTAAAAAAACACTCTGGATCCTTAATTTTATGAAAATCGATGGAGCCGATTCCAAGGTTGCTGATATATATTTTTGTATACAAGGATTGCTCGTTCCAATATATAAGATTAAATTTTTTATAGCACAAAAGATCGAAAATAAATTAGTACTTGTATTGCCTGGAGCTCTACTTTGTGGAACTTCACAGCAAATTAATACTTAGTAAATAATGTAAGTTCCATAAAAATTTAATAAGTTAACTTGGGAGATCAAGTACGAGTTGTGAATTCCAAATACTTGGTTTTATTGGAATTTCAAAATTGTTGGTAGCCACTTTTACCACTAGCGCTTACCTAATGAATAATTGCTGCAAATATCTGGAAAATGCTACATTTAACAATGCCATAAATAGACAATTTCCACAAGAAAATTTCTTACAAATGTTGATTTAAGTGTCGGATCACTATAAAAATTCTTAGACTTTTAATCGGATAGTTTCCAATTCGATATAACCAAGAAAAGAACGAAACTTAAGCCTCGTTCTGTATATTTTAATTTTGAAATGTATGCACTGCTCAATGTATCTTACCATTTTAACGCATTTATTGTAAGAACTACGATGAAGATTTTAAAGCTTTTTTGAAATTCATTTTGCGCTCTTTGCAGAAAACCGGAAACGGCATTTGAAATCTTTTCACTTTGAAGTAAGACATTGCTAACTTCATTCGCCTACAATAGTGTAGTCAATACTTCTAGTACTGAATATATCACAATTCAATGCTATTGTTTTATTAATAATGCTACTGATAAACGTTTTATGCATACAAAGTCATCATTAAAACCCTCATTTGAATCACTTTGTCTGATTAATAGACCAGTGACTTTAGGTTTCTTTTTACTCTAGCAACCGTACTACACATCGTATAATTCATAAATCCATAATGCACCTGGCTGCACGCAAGTTTATTTTACGTATTGTTATGCGTTGAATTTAATTTTCGAAGATCGTTGGCTCTGAAAATCACCCAGTTTATTTGGAATTTTTTAATGATTTAATGCTAAAATTAAATTGTTACAAACAATTTTTGGGTTATTTTTGGAGCCAAACACCATCGAAAATTGAATTCAACGCATAAAAATGCATAAAAAACATGGATCCAGTCATGGACATCCAGTGGGTATGGGCTACTCAATTATTATTAAAGAGAAACAAATATTGTGGTTAAAATTTCAGCATAGATATCCATGCAAACTTTTAAGGGAAAAATCATTGAATATCGATATAAAATATATTGACTTTTATGGAGAAATCTCAAAAAAAGACATATTTTGGAAGTTTTTGATAATATTCACTTGGAATGAATGGGTGAGAGACGGGGGGGGGTGCCCGCCCACAAAAAATTATCACTATCTTTTCGGTACTGCAAGAACCTATAAGGAAACTCTAGAATAAACAATCTATTTTGTACGATTCATAACTCTAATTATACTGCGATTTTTGTAATATTCTTAGTCTAAAATCTTGTATCATTAAAAATTATCCTGATTGGAACACGTTTAAAACTGAAGTTGGAACATTTTCTGTCGAGTAATAATGAAAATGAGTACAATGTACCTACTCTTACCCCTATATAAGCTACGCTCATGTCAAACGTCATTAGTTATATTTTTAAATTAAAATTCCTCGACTATATTTCATTTAAAATAATTTGGAATTATAATTAAAATAATATTTAGTTAATTTAATAGGTACACTCGTATAGTACTCGTATTTCTGTTATGCATTACATTGATCCTAGTTTATTATATTTCAATTTTATATTATTTACCAAAGCTAGTAGCTAAACTAATAAAAACGCATACATTAATTTACATTTACGTAATGATAAATTAATATTATAAATTTCAGCTTTTTACGATTTTTATAGGAATAATTTTAATTAATTTAATAAATTTTAATAATAATAAATAACTTTACGTTCGATGTTAATACTCTGATTAGGGTTTCTACTCTGATTAGGGAAATTTGTCTTCAGTCGAGACGGGAAAAAATACTCAATGTCTCGAGTACTCGAGAAATAAAATCTGTGCGCTAAGTAACTAAAAAAAAAACCCCTATAATATATACAACAATAAAAATGAAAGGGTTTTTAAACGCTGCAACCAAACGGACATTGATTAAATATACCGAAGAATTATATAATAGATTATATCCGAACTCCAATTATGGATTCCATCAAAGTTTCCTTCGCAAACCAAGATAATGAAGAAAACCTGAAGTTTGACAATTAAGTATTTGAACTTCAATTAAAACAAGTGAAAACAAACAATTGACTCAGTTAATTGTTGAAATACCATGCATAGTCAGTGTTGATTTCTTTATCAGATAACACATACATACATGTGACACATATATAACTGATATAGTACATATTATAAAATTTCCGCATAATTCGCGCCCTCACGGGTAAACAGTGATTGTTTATGTTTTGATAAGGAACATTTTTCACATTTGAACTTTTATTCTATCTCTAACGGTTTACAAGATGGGTCCTACGGACCCAAGACCCAATTGACCTATGATGCTCATTTACGAACTCGACCTCACTTTTTACGTCCTGAGTACGCTGTAAAAATTTCAGCTGGATATCTTTTTTCGTTTTTGAGTTATCGTGTCCACAGACGGACGGACGGACGGGCGGGCAGCCAGAAATGGACTAATTAGGTGATTCTATGAACACCTACACCAAAATTTTGTTGGTAGCATCAATATTTTTAAGCGTTACAAACTTGGGACTAAACTTAGTATACCTTGCATATTACATATATGCATGGTATAAAAAGCCATTGAGACAGCTGAAACTACTAAAAAACCAATCACACTAACATAACTAAAAATTTAATTTAAAAAAAATTTCATTATTTGAATCTACTAGGCAGCGAACACCCACTCTAGAAAAAAAGAAAGAAAGTGTTATTTCTCGTTAGTGGGAAACATTGTCAGTAAAATAAGAAACCGTCTATCAGATGACCCTGTTTATGCTCTTTTTCTGAAAGTCTAATTTATAAGAAAAACGCTTTGAATTAACATTTGATTTCTTTCTTGATTATTGAATTAGTTGATTCCTTAATTATGATTTATTTAATCGTAATACTGTGATTTTATCCAAATAGTCTGAATATGTACTAGTAATTTTGTTGATTTAATTTTACCAATTATTTTTGATTAACTTTTAAATTATGATTTGTTTATTGGAAAGACTGTACTGTTATTAAGTATTAACATAGTTATCTAAGTGTACTAGAAAATTTGTTCATTTAATTTTACTAACAATTTTTTATTTAATTAAAGACATAATAATAGCTGTGCGAGTATAGTTTAATATATGTTTATTTTTTATTTGTTAATTAATAAGTGATAATTTATGGCAGCTTATATTTTACCATTTGATTTAATTAATCTCAGCCATTAGCCTAATTTTGTTATACGATTTGGAGAACGGAGTTGGGAAGGAAGATGACATTATGTTGGGAAGTTGACATATGTTGTAGATCACACCAGTATCTACATATTGCGACATAATTTCACCGAGTGGTATTGGAGATTGC
The DNA here is from genome assembly GCF_905475395.1 of Chrysoperla carnea. Lineage (NCBI taxonomy): Eukaryota > Metazoa > Arthropoda > Insecta > Neuroptera > Chrysopidae > Chrysoperla > Chrysoperla carnea. The sequence goes on along the minus strand of NC_058337.1, from coordinate 57,789,365 downwards.
TATCTCCCACCAAAGTTGCATATTTTTCTGGATTTAGCGACCTCTAGGTCTATAACTTCTTCAAAAGGCCTAGAGACCTCCACTAGGGGGATTGGAAATCATATAGAAAAGTGTGTTTCTGGTTTGATCTACAACATGTGTCAATGGCAAACACAGACCTTCAAAACATTCCACACAGGGTGATGGAAAACATCATCCACTGTGACAAGTCGATTTCATTGATAATGATATGAATATATATATATATATATTTACATATATATATACATATATATATATATATATATATATATATATATATATATATATATATATATATATATATATATATATATATATATATTCTAAACTAGAGCACGTATGACTTACGTGCTTTATTGCCTATATTCATTAATACACTATTCTACAGAAATAGAATATAGGATATTAACTTATTCTATACTAACTATCCCTTTCTTGGAATCTCATTGATCTGGGAGAAATAGATATTTCTGCCTGTGTTTTAATAAAGTTAAAACTAATAAAGTTAAAATATGATATTTACTCTACACTGTATACAGCGTGTTCCGTGACTCGATGGACATGACATAGTTTAAGAGCGTATTCTCTGAACATTTTTAAGTCGAAAGTGTCCTTTATACTTTTTTCCGAAACCTAATAGTTATGTGCACTATTATATCCCCTAAGTAATAGCCAAGAAGATTAAACTTAATAATTAATTAATTCATGTTATTATTTTGTCATATTGTTATTATGATGACATTTGATTGTGTATATTTTTTTTAAGTTGTAATTTTAAGATTAATTTAATGGCAACGTTTAAAATTCAAGAATATGCCGAAATTCACTTTATTAACGGATATTATGATGAAAATGCAAGAGCGTCATTGCGGGAATATCAGCGGCGATTTCCTGATCGAAGACTTCCTAATAAACAAGTGTTCGCAAATCTGTTCGTCATTTAACAGAAATAGGCAATTTTATTAAAGCTAATGCAGAACGTTCGAGACACTTTGTATATGTCATTTTAACTAAAAATTTAGTATCTAGGGTATGATGTAGTACCTAAACTCAAATGTATCTTAAATCATTCTGTAGTTTCTCAGCAGATATTGACAGCATTTGTATTGTACAGCATTTGTATTTTTTTTTTAAAACTAAAACTAAATTTTTTTATGAAAACTAAAATTTTGAAACTAACTGATTTTATACAATTTCAAACTAAAGTTATTGGAAATTAATATATAACTATGTAATAAATATCTGTTTTAATAATATCACATTGATTTCATAATCCAGAAGATTCCACAATCCAAAGAGGTCTATCTTTTTGTTAATGTTTTGTCTAAGATTCATCGAAGCCCTAGCCTTGAATCTTAGGTACAAACTACATTTCAAATAGATATAAACCTATTCATTAAAATTCAAAATAACAAGTAGAACCTATGCTTGTTCTTGTTATAGTTATACACGGTGTTCTATAATTGACTGCAGAACGTTTGACTTCCTGAAATAACATCTTTTTAAAAATTAAAAATTGAGACTTTAGAATAAAACAATCTGTTATTACTCACCAGAACTTTGTATTATATGTTCGAAGATTAGTTTTGGATTTTGATAAGCTCAAAAATTTAATTTCTTGGCATTGTTTTTCAGCTTTGAAAATGACTTTTTTGGAATTTTTTCAAACGTTAAACTGGCAATAACTTGAAAACGATGCTTTTTTGTGTGAAGTGATCCAAATAACCTAGGGTAGCTTTACTTGGTTCAAAACATAGATATTTAACTATTTCTGTAGAAAGGGATGGGAGATACAAAAATTGGAACAATGGGGTTTCTGGTACCATCCGAAATATAAATCTATAAGATTTTCTGCACAAAATACAACTGACAAAATGCGATTCATACAGTTTGCAAAATCAAATACTTCAGGCTCCTGGTACATGAAGGGCGGAATCTGTATAAAATTATTTGTTGTTGCTCTCTGAAAATAATATCATAATAAAAAAAGTGAGATAATTTGATAATTAAATAAAGACAAGTTAATCCAATTAAATCACTTAATAGTTTTGTGAAGCCCCTTTGATATCAGTTAATTACACCTACTAATTTAAATGACTATCATTGGTAAATTAAATAACTATCATAAACAAATTTTTCAATTTTCAAGGCCTCAGATCGAAAATTTGTAAATAACTTTTTCCTTCGTCTATATGAGCTTATTGAGGAAGTCAAACTTTTTGCAGTCAAATATAGAACACTCTATATATTTTAGCCCAGTCCTCTGCTCAGACCTTAGTTTTTAAAATAGTCGGTAAGTAATCAAATATTATGTTGAGTATTGTGTTTTATTTTTTTTACACTTGTTTACAATATTGCTTTACAAGTGTATGTTTTTGTAACAAATAACCGGAAATGATTCCATGACATCACAAAATATACACACACATATACCTACATATAATACTTATTGTCATCAAAAAAATTTATCATCAATCAATGTCTCATCCTCATATAGCCATGAATGATATGTTATTGTTGTAACAATAAGGTTCAAATAATTATACCATGTATGAAATATATATAGTAAATTAAGTTTAGTCCCAAGTTTGTGACGCTTAAAAATATTGATGCTACGAAAAGAATTTTGGTATAGGTGTTCATAGAATCATATAATTAGACAACCATTTTCGGTTGTTCGTCCAACCGTCCGCCCGTCTGCGAACACGATAACTCAAAAACGAAAAAAGATATCAAGCTGAAATTTTTACAGCGCACTCAGGACGTAAACAGTGAGATCGAGTTCGTAAATGAACAACATAGGTCAATTGGATTTTGTAAACCTATCTTGTAAACCGTTAGAGATAGAACAAAAGTTTAAATGTAAAAAGTGTTCCTTATCAAAAAATAATCAACTTTTGTTTGAACCATTTTTTTGTAAACATCACTGTTTACTCACGAGGGCACACATTAGATGCAAATTTTATAGTATGTATTAATATGGGATTATCAGTTATGTATGTGTGACATGTATAGGTATATGTGTAATGTGATAGAGTAATCAACACTGTGTATACATGGTATTTTAAGAATTAACTCAGTCAATTGCTTGTTTTCACTTGTTTGTACCTAATTTAGTTTGTTATTGCAATTAGTGCAGTTAATGAATGTAAAATCAGGGGCGACTAACTAAGTTTTTTGATAATGAACTGATTTTGAACTAACTAATATGGCTCATTTTGTTCGTAATTGCATTTAGAAAAAGATCCTTAAATTATTTGGTAGCCCTTTGTGTTTAAAGAAATAAATGAGGATGAAAATAACATTTTGCGGCGGCCGGAAATTTGAATTTTCTGGCTAACATTTTAAAGTTTCACATTTTTTATGGTCAGATTCAAATTCAGCGATCACAAAAGCCCCCAGATTGATATTTTCATCCATACTTATTTTTTTAATACGATTCGGGAACTCGGGAAATGGGGCTAAGGAAATAACCGCATTTGTTGGGAGTTTTAAAATTTTGTGTACCTTAGTCAATAAATTAATTAATTGAAGATGTTACTGGAGGCGTATGTCTATAATATAATAGAATCTTCTAGGTGTTTCAAAAACATACTTCCCTGTTCCCATAAAATGATTTTTCCTAGAATGAACTGTAAAGGTTACATGGAGGGTACAATTGATATAATAAATTCTCAGGTACATTCGAGTGCGATCCATGTAGCATAGTCTTGTAGCATGGATCATTCACTTATAAGTCCTTACAGTTTTTATCGATGTTAAATATTCGAATTCTCAAAAAGTACGAGGAATAAAGCTGAAACTCTTTACGTTCCTATATTTTAAAAATGGCTTTTAAAAACATATAAATGGAAATTGCAATACTAGGGACAGCATTCTTTTTTAATTATTAAAATATTATTGTATAATGGAAGTTTTGGATTTTTTTATTTGGTATTAAAACAATTATTCTACTAACAAAAAAATTACTAAAATGATGCAGGCTGGTAGTTTTATAGTTTATAACAAATCACATTCGGTGAAATCATGAAATTGTCTGTTCTGATAATTATTACAAAGTAATTACATAATAAAAACTTACCTCTCTATTTAAATAGAAATTATTCATTAAAATATATTCAATTCATCTTTATTTTAATGTGTACCAAATAAAAGACAATTGATTTGTAATCTGTAATGTTATTCTTTATTATATTATTTTTAAAATTGACCTTAGTGAAAATATAATTTTAAACCATTTATGTTTAAACACGATTTTTGGCATACGGCTGCTTCGATTTAAGCGTTTATTGAAAGTCTTCAATCGAGCAGGTAGGGGTCGTATATCAGCAATAGTGCATTTTTGTTGTCTTCCAAGTGTATCAATGATCACATTTTATGACAGACAATAAAAGTAAGGTTTAAGATTCAAATTGTACAATTTAAAAGCTTTTTCCTAGCGTAAGTGTATTATGGTGAAATTGCAAAATACACTAAACCATATGCCATCTTTTAGCCCGACTATCACTAGAAGCAATGTTGCCAAGTATCGTTTTTTGCACTATTCACATTCTAAGCTTCGAACCAGCAACGGTGTCCATATGCTCGTATTTTTGTTTAAAGTCAAATAGTATATATATAACAGTATTTTATGTGTTTTCTCCAAAGAGTTTATACAACTAGAAAACGCCAGGGCCCAAAACTTGCGATATGATACATGAAAGAGAAAACCGCCTGCGAGTTCCCCTGTGTCATTGTCTAATCTATATGTTATTGGCTAGATATTGTTTACATCATTGCTATTAAGTAAATAATTAAAAAAACGATTTATGGAATATTATTTAATACATTAAAAGTTATTCATTTAAGAAAGAAAAAAAAATTGACTGTGGGCTTATTACACGTAATTTGTGAGGAATTGTTTATAAAAAAAAATTGCCAAATGTATCGACAGGTATTGTTTTATTACTTTCTTGAGAAAACTGCGGCTACATATTGGAGAATATGCAAATATGCATATTAAACACGTTTTCATTTTTCAGAAAAAATAATACAAAACTGTATATAACTTCTTTGTACAAAACTCTTTTACTGAAACAAGTGAAATATTTTATTTGGAATACACAATAGAATAAATAACAAAGTCAGACAAAAATGTTATTTTCAAGTAAATACGTTTTATTAACCCAATAAGTAGCAGTCATTTGGTTTTACAAAAAATAAAAACTTGTTATACTCTCGTGCATTGTGTTATTAGTAAATTTAATCTTTATATCTTTCTCCACACCATGTTTCATTCATCAAATCACTATTGTAAAAGTTACTCACCAGTCACAAATACAGGCCCGTCGTAATATACGTATATACGGAGATACTTTGTGTTAGAACTATATATTTTCGCAGTCAAAATAAACTTCCATTAATTTCGACATAAGTCTTGACTGCCTAATCGAAATTATATTACTAAGGTCTTTAAAAACAAAGAACATTGCGATTTGCAGTAAGATCTGTTTTGAAACTAGCTGGACTCGTGAAGAATTCCGCAGTGCGGTACCAGATAGGTACCTAAAAGCAGTAGGTGGTCAAAAACAGTGATCAACATCAACAGTAATTTACCTTATTTATATTTGTAGGCAATTTTATTACAGATAAGATATTCAAATTACATAATGAGCGAAATTATAATTCATTTTTAGTCAGCAAAATAAGCTTGAAAATGGGAAATAAATCATAGAATTTGATAAAGAAATAAGGAAAATATCGTGTGGACAGGAAAATACATTCTAGAGAAATAATATATAAGATTCTGAAAAATCAAAAAACTTTCAAATCGCTAGAGATTTAATATATTCTTCACCAACTCTAAGACTCATGCCTTATACACAGCTGTAGTTTCTTGTTCTTAAGCCATTTTTAGTTAAATTAATAGATTTGCAGCTCTTTCAGAAACCAGTCAAGGTCATAAACTTTTTGTTCACATAGTGTAGGCGCTGGATGAAGTTGAGAGTGTCAAAGATGAAGATGGTGTTTTGTCAATTGATTTTTGTTCAGAAAAGTTGTTTTGTCAATTGATATTTCGGATGTTGCCAGAAGTCATAATTTTCCAATTTTTGTGCACCACCCCTCCTCTACAGAGGGGGGGGGGTGGAACAGTCAAACGCCAATTTTTTGAAAACGGCAGACTTTATGAAAAAATCACAAAAAACCAAAAGTAGTTTTTAATTGGTTCAAAAAACGACATTTAACTGTTTCTGTGGCGGGATGGGGAGGCTTAGAGGTTTATGTAAAAAAAAATTGTTGCAATAGGATTTTTGGCAATATCCGGCATATTAATCTACAATCTTTTCTGAACTAGACAAAACAACAATTGACAAAATGCGGTCCTTATATTTTGCACACTCACTTCCATCCATTGCCCGCTCTTATAGCAAGATTACCTTCAATAATAAAATATTTTAAGAGAAATTTCAGCAAACAAGTAATTTGTTGAAATAAAATTAGTAAATCAATTTGCAAAATGATCAGAATGAAATAGTATGAAGCTGAGTTTTTGACAAATTTTATGCTTCGCCCTTCCTGAAAATGATTTTGCTGAAAGCTATGTTCGTCATATTTGACGATTCTTTGTTCATATTTGATGATCAGGGCCGGATTAACCCTCAACGGGGCCCTAGGCAACCATCAATTTGGGGGCCCTTTTTTTCACGTCCGTTCCCTTCTTTTTTCGATTAAAAAATACAAACTTTTATCTTTCATAAAAATTTTATTGTCCCAATGTAATAATATCAATAAAATTACTATCTACATTTTAAACATGTCGTTTTCTACATTTGTTTTCGGCAAATTCATCAATTATATCATCAGTATCGATTTTGTTCAATAAATCTGACTCAATGCAAAGTATACCTAACATCTCGAATACGCTGTTTGGCGTATAACAGCGTATTTAAACTGTATTGTGTTTGGCGTATAGCAGCGTATTTAAACTGTATTGTGTTTGCTGTATAGCAGCGTATCTAAACTGTATTGAGGTTGTTGTATAGCAGCAGCGTATCTAAACTGTATTACATGCGTTAATTTAGTATGAACACTGATGTGATTTTATTTCATGAATATTGATGAACTTTAATACGAACATTTTTCTATGTATATTAATTCTTAATTAAATTTCTAAATTATCCTGTACGTTGTTTAGTTGTGTCCTATTTGTCCCTGCGCAACCCCAAATATTACAAGTTCTGATTATATTTTTCTTTCACTCTCTAGAATTTTATGTTTGTAAGAAAATTTTAGAAGTCTTTTTCATTTTTCGGGGGCCCCCTAAAATCGGGGGCCCCAGGCAACTGCCTATTCTGCCTACTTGTTAATCCGGCCCTGTTGATGATTCTTTGTTTAAGAAAAACCCATAAACATCTACAGAACTGACATTGAGTTGATCGATTTGATTCACCCAAGTGAGTTGCATAAACCTAGAATAGTTCATTTTATTTTTTCTTAATGCAACGTTATTCGAGTCTGTAAACTCAAAAACTGGTTGATAAATTTTAAACAAGTACGCAAAGAATCTAATTTTAACGATAATCAAACAAACTTAACCACAATCAAACACGCTTCCAAATAGTATATTTTCTTATTGTAAAGTTTCACAGAAATCCAAAACCTAAAATTGACTGACTGCAAAAAGTATGTGCTCCTTTGTCTCTTCACTTTTATAACGACACAAAAAGCGTATCTTGGGTCAACATAAATGGTGGTCAACCGTTAAAATTTTCCTCTTTTTATATTTGAATTAGGACCCGCTTGATAAAAGATAAAATTAACACCTGTTTAATCATCCATATCCAGTGATAATTTTCATTGTTGCCGGTCCTGTTTATGTATACACTTTTCAGTTAACTTGTTTTAATAATATTTATAATAATAGTTGTAGCTGTTTCATTTTCAAAGGTTGTTTAAAATATAAAATTATACAGTAAGTGAGTGTTTGTCATTATTAATCTTGATATTTGTTTTTTTAATGTCCACTGCAAGCGTATCTACAGTGTTATTAATATCTATCTGTTTATTTATATTATTGTGACTTTGCATCTCACATGTGTGTACTCTATCTGTATAAAACACTGTATTTAAAAAAAAAGTTGATTGAATTAAAAAAAAAATTGTGTGATTCATCTCATTTAATTTATGTTATAATTTGAGTCGAACATTGTGAATAGCTCAACAATTATTCTATTGTGTTAAAACTTTGTTATTGTCAACTTCTCAAACAATTATTAGATACCTACTATTGTTGTTATTGTTTTGGTGAATAACGGGTCAAGTGTGTATTGTTTTAGGTAAGTAAGAGTAATATAATAATTTATTTGACATTGTTTTAAGCATTTTTCGTTCGAAGTATTTATTCCAAAAATCTATATCTCAACTAGATAATAAAAAATATGTTTATCAAAACTGGAAGAATATAGTTATTGTTTTCTTCTCAATGGAAATAAAATTTTCAATTAACTACATTATTAGTCATCAGAAATTAAAGAGGCTAGTTTCTTGACTATTTTTATATAAAAAAATGCGCTGAATACGTAGTGACAAACAAACTTGTAAACCATGGGCTTCATTGTTAAAAATTATGATTTTGAGCGGCAATTTTCATTGTTTTGATGTTTTTTGACTTTTCAAGGAAAACGGTGCGTCGGACGAAAAAAAGTTAAGATTTTAAGAACTAATTGCGACCTTTTATCTTTGACCGTCGCCAAGGGGGATTGATCAAAACGCATTTCAAGTATATTCATGGTAAAATAGGTTTAATTTTAAAACACTGCCATTTTCGGGTTTTTTTCTCCTATTTTTTTATTTGAATTATTTATCAAAATATTGATTAATGATATTGCTAGTCTGTTTGTTAAACGTTGTCCAGCCATTTTTATTGACTGATTTTATATGACAGAAAACGCTCCACTTTTCATATATACCCAAATAGTTACTAGTGTAAAAATAAGTTCGCGACCTAAACGCTAGTGTGAAAATATTAATTAATGTAATAATGACATCATTGAGTATTTTTGCAGTATAAAAACAGTCGGTTCGCCCGTCACAAAGTCGGTTTGCTTAACATAATGAAGAAATATTTGAAAATAAATGTAATATTCTTCAAAAAATTATTAGTATTTCTTTATCTAATTTCCAAAGAACCATCAATAATTATTTGTAGTGTATGACTCGAAAACTACTCGTTGAAAAATTTGGTGCTCGTGAGAGCTTTTAATAAGAACGATCCGAAGAACATTTTGGAGGAGGTTTGAAAAAGTTTCACAGAGAGCCATTTTCTTAATCATATAGGTACTACAACTATAATATATGTGCAGCTTTAATCGCCCGTAGCTCGAAAACTATCCGTTAAAAATTTTTGTGGCCGTGAGCTTTTGATCAGAACGATCCGAAGAGCATTTTCCTATCTAGCATTCCTAAGAGCATTCACCCATTTTTCTTTCTCAGTTAGGATTAAAATGAAATATTTATCATCAAGAAAAGTTATAGAAACTGAGTTTTACCATAATTTATTAATGAGAGCACTCAATAGAACGAAATTTTTTACAGCATTTTGAATAAGATTTATTTTGAATCATGTTGTGTTGTGATTTTTTATATCTTGATAAAGGAGATGACATGCATCCTGTTCAAAAAATCCTAATCTTCTTCTGGGTGATAGGTTGATAATGGGTGATAAGACAAGACTTTTGTTTCCTCTACACTTGGCTGGGAAATACTTCGTCTTTTAGCTATGCGAATTTTAGCTGCTGGAATGGATTAATTAAAATTTCTGTCTGACTGCCTGGACTTGGTGGTCAAACAAATATTTTAATTTAAGCTAAAATTAGAACTGAAAAAGGCTAATGGAAGGGGTTAAAAATAAAATTATTGGCTGACCACGTGATTATAGGTTCATTTAGGTTGTTTCTATAACACCCATCTAGAAGGTTAGAACATTTTTAAGTAGCCGAAATACTTCCAAAACGTCGGATTTCCTCACTAAGTGTAGAGGAAACAAAAGTCTTGTCGCATCAGTTTATTATAACCTAGCTTGCAAGCATCTTAAATTGAATATGAGTTGAATATAAAATGAAACAACCCTTGGTGGGTAGAGTATCTAATAGCCAGGCCAATAAATTTCACATTAGCCCTTATCTTTTGTTTGTCCGGAGAAAAATTGTAACATTTAGTGGGGGTTTTATGCATAACCTTCAATGTTATTAACAAGAAGCCATTCAAAACTAAATATTTTTATTCTAATTACGAGAAAAAGTACCTTACTTTCAAATCAACAATTTTTGGAATAAGAATCAAGATGTCATATTTATACTAAATGAACAAAGTATTTGTTAGCTCAAACAGGGCTTTAATAGTTTATGATGACCAATCCTATCTAGCAACACTACATTTGGACAACTTTGACCGAATTAAAATCCATTTTGGTTCTTATACTAAAAGATCCAGCATACCTACATTTTCTGGAATTATTTTTCTATCAGTAAAAATTTGTGCATGTGAAGTCATGGGGTAGTCCAATTTTTTTGGGTAAGGACGATATTGAAAGAGCTTCACTAATTAAGTTATAAACCTGGCAAACGTTTAATTGCATGACGCCTCTTTATTGAGTGTTGGATCAAGTCTACAGTATCAGAGAGTTGATGATAATCCACCTATTAAAATAAGGGAAAAATAAGAGAAAAATTAAATGTTCATCTATTTTAAGCCGATGGTGTAATTAAAAGTTTGCCGTCCCATAAATTAAGTCTTGCAGTTCAATATCGCTCTTGGTCAGTTTTGTCTATAGTATTTGAACTACCTAATCATTCAAACAATTTGGGCATTAAACTATACCACAATGATTGCAGGGGCTTTAAACGAGCGTAAGACCAATATCTTATCATTAATATGAAAAGAAAAAAAAGTATATATATAAAAATTTTTTTTTCTAGTTAACCAAAAACTAATAAACTTTTTTCTAAGAATTTTTGAAGATAGCTTTATAATAATTCTATTCAGGGTTGTTCAATAAGATGTTAGCACTTAAATGGGAGAGACACAATTGATATAATATTAATTAATTAATTTAAGATTCACACTTTGTCTAAAAAGATGTTACTTAAATGAATGATGCAATGTGTATTTTAAAAATTATTATAAGAGTAATATTTTATTATATCTACTAATTGTGGAAATATCATTAAAAATTTGACGTTCTCGCAATAACTGAGTGTATGCAAATAATTTCGTTTTAAATTTTTAGGGTATATTATCTTAGAACTTCTGTTATGGTCTAAGAGTCGATCTTCACCCATCTGATAACCAAATTAGACATATTTTATATGAAATTTTATTGATTTTTAAACATTCCTATCATACTTTTACTATTGTAAAGTGTTAACACATTTTTTTAATTAAATTAATTTTAATCAATTTGAATTAATTTCCATGAACGTTGTTTTCGTAATTAAATTATATTTCTTTTTACACCCATTTCGATTGGTTAATAGACCGGTGTAGTTCATACCTATTCGTTGTGTGCATAGTCATGGTAGGGACAATAAAATCGATGCCAGCGCTTCCAGTGGAAAATTTTGGCGATAAAGGACGCTGTTATGACTAATTTGCAGTTCTTTGCATGTTAATGTTATAGAAAATGTCAAATTAAAATTATTGAAAAATACTAATTAATTAAACTGAATGCATAAAAATTGTGAAAATAAGAAATCAAATTGCACAAATATTATTTTTGAAATGTAAATTATCATAATTATTTATTTAAATTTGTGAGACAATAATATTAAATTTTCAATGTAAGTCATAACTGCAATCCATACAATTCTATAATTAAGTAGTGTATCCTTGTCATGGGAACGAAACTCGCGCACGGTGCGAATATTGAACTGTTCTTATATGGTTTGAACAGATCTACACCCGTCTGTTAAATTAATTTAATTAAAAATAGCCATGAATATTTTTGGATAAAAAACTATGCTAGGAGTGTTAAAAAATCAATAAAGTTTCATAAAACATATGTCTTATCTGGGGTTGACGATCGACTTTATAACGTCTCTTGTACTTTTAGGACATTAATAAAAATTAAAAGAAAATTTTATCGATATATTCCATCTTTTTCGAAATATTGAAGCCTAAAGATTTAGAATGAATCACTTATAGAAGAAATACTTATTTTCTTAGTACAAATACCATTCATTTCATCAAAATATTTTTCATGTTTTTAACTAACGAATATAACGATGACTTTAACAGCTTAAAGTTATAAATTTAGCATCGTAAGGGATATTAAAAAATTTATCTGCTTATAAAGGGCAATAAGAGAACGTGGTTTTTCAGGAAATGTCGTTAATAAAAAAAGAATGATATTTATATTCATACCGATGATGAATATCCTTCTCTTACAATAACATTTATTGAAATAGAATTAGAGATTTAGACGACCTTCGGTTACAATTTAGTATACAGCGCATTACTTTAGAATGTAAAAGTATAATGGTTTAAGCATATCTACGTATTGTAAGAAAAACGCTATTGCTGCGCATAAATTAGCAACAGATAAACAAACAAATATTGATTTTTATGTATTAGATAATAAGCTATTTTATTAACCCCCGAACTAAAAAAAGGAATGTTATAAGTTTGACCGCTATGTGTGTGTTTGTCTGTCTGTCTGTGGCATCGTAGCGCCTAAACGAATGAACCGATTTAGGTTTCCGTACCCGAAAAAATTAAAAAAATGGCGATGATATTCAAAATCGGTTCAATTAGGAAAAGGTTTTACCAAAAAGGTAATACATAGAGAGTGTTCTTAGACATGTTTCAACAAGAAGAAGTCAAATGTGAGTTTAGGGTTCCGTAACCGAGAAATTTGTCAAGGGATTTTTTAATTTTGTAAATTTCACATGTTTAAATTATATATTACCCCAATATTACGACCTCAAAATACACGCCCTGTTAAGTAACATCCTTTTAGATAATGTTTTCCCTCATTTACTTAAGTGGTAAAATTTTTTGGAAAAAATGTCTCCCATCTACGTTGTAACATCTTATTAAACAACTGTGTATATAAAATTTCCAAGAAAATTATTGATATTGAATTTCTAAGAAATTATATAGGCAACTGGTTGTACATTACTGTTTTGATAAGTAAAATAAATAAACAAAAGTTATTTTTCTATTTTAATTGGATATAATATCTATTGCAAATAAAATAGTTGCAATGAAAATGGCTTTTTGAGTTCAGATCAGTAACTGTTTGACTTAAGACTATTGTGGTTTTCAAAGTAAAATTACAGTCCAATTTATTTTTTTCTTTGATTATGATTAATACTATCATCATTTAAACAATACCACTTACAATTCTAAATTCTATTTTGTTAAAAACGTGCTACGTCGCACATCGCACTCTGCCCCCCATGGTGTATTGTCGTTAAACGGTCTAGATTAGGTATATTTACCTACTTTGAAATTATCTTGAAATTTCGTTCATTTTTTGAAATAGCTTAATATCTCTATAATTTATTTTTTAATAAAATAAAAATGATGATTGAAAAATGACAACAAATTAATAGTTTTTATTTTGGGAAAACAGTCGACAATTTTAATATACATTTTTGTAAACCACTTCTAATGGACTCAACAAGTGTTTAATTATTTTTTTGATTAATCTTCGAAAAAAATCAACATATTCAAAATCAACAAAAATGGTGAAACATATGAGAAAACTTAGTTGCTCGAACTCGAGATCTGTGAATTTTCCACCTGCAGTTTAATGGTCAAATTTGTTGCAAATGAGTTCAAATATAAACTCCTATAATGGTAGGTCCACACGATACCAACTTCACACATACTTCTATAGAATTTTGTCTGCGCAACAAATCAGTGCAAACAAAAGTCGGTATGATGGTAAAGTCTGAGTTAAAATAGTCTGAGCATGGAAGTTGGAAGTATTCCCATACTAATGATAAGTCTGCACATACATTTCGTCACCATATTTACATGAACATTTTTACGCAGACTTTCAGTCTGTACAGATATCTGTACAAACAAGAGTCTGTATCGTGTGGACCCACCATGCATAAGTTGGCAATTTTATTAACAAACAGCCTATATAAGATAGAAAGTGAATAGTGCCTAAGTAATTTCGAACTGTGGTTTATTGCGTTTAAATTACCTCTCATTCCAATGCCATCGGAAAATATTAAAGGGATATCTTCAAGTGGTAAAAAAATTATCGTTCTTTCAAAAATTTTCGGTCGTAATAACGGTCAAAATGAGATCACTTTCGTAGAGTTCCGAATTGCCTACTATTCAGATTTTCATTCTCCTAGGTCTTATTGTTTCCGAGAAAATCAATGAAAAAGGTTTTCGATAAAAATCGTTGAAAATCGATGAAGTTGTATATTTCTATGTATTTGAGGTTTTCAGAGAAGTTCTACAAACTTATAAAATATTGGTAATTGTCAAGTTACTTCAAGTTTTTGGTTTATTTTGTTTGTTCATTGCGTTTAATTTTAAAAAACACCATCCTATATTAATTAATAAAAAACTGAACAAGAAACTTTTATTTCTGTTTTCACAAACACACATAAATATGCATGCATTTTTATACCATGCATATACATATGTAATATGCAAGGTATACTAAGTTTAGTCCCAAATTTGTAAGGCTTAAAAATATTGATGCTACGAAAAAAATTTTGGTATAGGTGGTCATAAAATCGCCTAATTAGTCCATTTCCGGTTGTCTGTCCGTTTGTCTGTCTGTCTGCCAACACGATAACTCAAAAACGAAAACAGATATCAAGATTAAACTTTTATAGCGTACTCACAACGTAAAAAGTGAGGTCGAGTTCGCAAATGAGCAACATAGGTCAGTTGGGTCCTGGGTCCGTAGAACGCATCTTGTAAACCGTTAGAGATAGAACAAAAGCTTAAATGTAAAAAATGTTCCTTATAAAAAACAAAACAGCTTTTGTATATACATTTTTTCGTAAACAACACTGTTTACCCGTGAGGGCGTAAATTTTATAGTATGTATTATTTGGAAATATCAGTTATATATGTGTGACATGTATGTATGTGTAATGTGATAGAGTAATCAATACTGTCTATGCATGGTATTTCAACAGTTAACTCAGTCAATTGTTTGTATTTACTTGTTTGAATATCGAATTGTAAAGATATCTTACAATTCTTGATTTCATGGTAATAACAAGAATTTTCTATAAGAAAATTAATAATAAAAAAAAAAAAACTCTTACTGCATAAAATATATTCTGAAAAGATGAAAACTTGGAAAATATGATTCTTGTGAGGTAAGTAAGTAAATTCTTAAAAAAATAACAAAAGTTTGTTCTATTTGGATATTTACAATCAGTGAATATCAATACCCTTAGTTTACTCCTACTGATTGTAAGTAGAAAATGATGGTTCCTTTGTAGTATAATATTATATTGTCGTTTTTCACTTACACTCAGTGTAAATAGTGTGGACACTATTATACCAAAGAGAGTTCATTGCAAAAAAGAGTTCCTTCTTGTTTGTATCGAAATTTATGAAATGAAATCATTTTACATAGATATTTACCAGACTACGGCGCGGCGAGACTTATTATAATTTTGACCGGTATGTTTGTATGTATGGTTGTTCACCTGTTCCCTCATTTATTCCAAACTAATTATCATAATTTGATGAAAGCGTCTTGATGGTACGTTGGTTACAGGCTTTGTGACGTCACATATTAAGTGAATATGATGCCCTATAGAGGATATAATTCTTTAGCTAATGAAAAATGCAATTTAATGACGCCGTGTTGGGAATAGATCGTTCAAATTAAACTGGTACCGAACAAGAGAGAGTAAATGTATAGGTATGTGTACTCAAACATACACTCTCTCTTGTTCGGTGCCACTTTAGTTTGAACGAACTATATTAAATGGGCTTAATTAGCAGTTTTACAGCCAGTCCGAAAAAACAATAACCTTTAATTGAAATGAAAAGGCCTATGGCTTAAAATGAGTTGGGCTTCTATTTCCAATATGGGAAAATCACAATGCGTACTTTATTATTTTTAATAGCAACCCCAATATGAGCATTTCTATAGGCCTTATTAATTAAAAAAAGCATTTAAGTAGGCATATTATTAAAATATATCCCCTTCAGAGCATACAATAAAATTTATCCTACTCAAGGAGACGTATGAGCAATAGTTACTATTCGAGGAGATGGTCTCAGAGCTGAGCTGGAACTCTCATTTCATGGCATCTTGTGTTTCAAATTACTAGAAAACAAACAGAAAAGTATATTTGACATTATTTTATAATTATTTCGAAAACTGGTGGTGTAATCTATTTATCCATGTTTCAAATACTCAAATACGAAGTTTCATACAAAAAAGATTTACTTTGTGTTTCTTAAATTTTTTCTTAATTTGAGAATGAAACGATGAAGAATAATTAGTAAGTATTGAAAACTGACCTTGAATAGTTTTTTAAAATATAGGTTCTTATACATAATTCAATTAATATACAAATTGAAATCTCGAGAATTCGATGTAGGAATCTTGCATATTGCTTAATACTGTTTCAACATCTCAGCAAACAATTTAAAATAAGTTTTCAATGCATACTATTTAATAGCTTGGGGTTTTATCATAACATATTTAAATATTCAAAAGCCTTTTATTCTTATTATAATATGCTTATATTAAAAATAGTAAACAAATAAATATACTTATAAGATCTAGATCACATAATGTTGCAAAATTTTTATAATTTCTATAACATATTTTCAGAATTGATATACGTGAGTTTAAAAAAAAGCAGGTGTTTATCTTGGCTCGATTGTCGAATTTAAAAAAATAGAGTTTTTTTATTTAAGTGTTTTTATATGATTATTTGTTGTCCGCCGTAATATGTTAAGAAAGCCATTGACGACAAAATACCTTCAAAAAAGTGACAGGAAGCTTAAAATTGTCAAAGGGTTGAAAAATGGAGCTAAATTTAAGAAAAATAAATCGGCAGTACATAGTCGATGTGGTACTGAAGTCGTGTGAGTGCGACCCCTGTAGTCCACACGAAGCCTGATTTTCCCATATAATATACATAATTTGCGCTCTCATGGGTAAACAGTGATGTTTACGAAAAAATGTTTAAAAAAAAAGTTGTTTATTTTTAAGTTCTGTCTCTAACGGCTTACAAGATGAATCCTACGGACCCAAGACCCAATTGACCTATGTTGCTCATTTACGAACTCGACCTCACTTTTTACGTCCTAAGCACGCTATAAAAATTTCATTTCAGCTTGATATCTGTTTTCGTTTTCGAGTAATCGTGATGACAGACGGATAGACAGACGCCAGACAGACTTGAGACAACCGGGAATGGACTAATTAGGTGATTTTATGAACACCAATACCAAAATTTTGTTCATAGTAATAATATTTTAAAGCGTTACAACTTGGGACTAAACTTAGTATACCTTGGTATATTTCATATACATGGTATAAAAATTTGTTATACTTTGCTTATCAGTTAATTTGTTTTTCGATTTTTCCAAATGAATACTTTACTTCTATACAATTTAAATTAAAATCTACAATGAGGAAGTACCTACATAAAAATATTCTCCATTGACAATTTAGTCATATCCAAATTTATAGTCATATTTTCTCAGATAATATAGACTTATAGACTGTATTGAAGGTAAACTTGGAGGAGAGGCGTGTGTTATAAATTCAGTCAAAGCAGTCAAAACTCGTTATGACTGTAAAATAAGTAAACATAGATTTGGACTGAATGATCAGGAGTATTAAGTAAAAAATATTTCATAAATATATATTTACAAAATCATTCATTGTCTTTAAATTAAGGTGGGGGTTTCATTGCTATTGCTTCAAAAGTAAAATACCAATCGTCCTGAAATTTTAAAATATGGTACAGACTGGTTGTCTGATTAGAGTTACCTAATTTGAACGACAATGGAGAAAATGTTTCGATATGTTTATTCTTTTTTTGGTTTGCCATAAATGTATGTGTACAAACAACATTGCCTACGCCTATACACTTGCCTCTCGTAAAGGAATTTAAAATTCTTACACTGACACCATCATATTTAAAATATGCAGTAGAAAGAACAACGTTATAATATAAATTTTCAACTATCGCTTTCAATTTATGAGCATTACCTACTTTTTGCCAAATCTCTATCTCTAGCCTCTTTTACACCTTCGTCTGCATAAAATTCGCATTTCCCAACAAGACCTCAATCGGCACACTGTATTCCGTCAGTTCATTATTTCTGTTAAAATCGCTTAGCCTATAAGCTTACATAAAATGTGATGCAACTATACTACTTATTATATTTCCTATACCTAGATAAAAATTTAAAAATTTTTAAAAATACATTTTTTTTAAATGCAAAAGTAGGAGAAATATTAATAGGCCAAGCTACATACGGTTTGTAGGCTCATTAAATCGCGAAAAGCTGAAAATGGTTTTAATCACTTCATTTACATGTAAAAATAGGAATTTGCTTTAATTTTCTGCACCTTTTATTAATGTTTGTTTACTGGACTATAAGTTATAGAATATGTTCATTCTTCTGAATAAAACGTGACAAATTCTTATCAGATGCCTACGTTGTACAAAGAATACACTCTACAAATTTCATGTCTCTACTATCAGCGGTTTAGGCTGTACGATGATCCGTCAGTCAGTGATTCGGGACAAAGCATTCTATATGTATAGATTATTTCAGTCCGTGAGCCTAAAATGAAGTTAAACTAAACTCTACCTTTTAGAATATTGATAAAGGTTGGTGTAATAATAAAGAATTATTACATAATTATTATTCAAATTTAGTGCATTGAAAGAGCGTATTTTTTTAAACTGTAATTTATTTATAAGAAAATTATTTTGAAAAATCCAGCAAAACCTATATTAATTTTTAAATTAATAGATTACATTTGTAACAAATGTTTCAACCAAGATAAAGTGGTATTAAAAAAATTTAAGTATAAGTACTTAATAATCGAAGAATCCAAACAATTTCATATATAGAACAACATTTTTGTTAAAAATTTTAATACCTATATTTTATGTTTCTAGTTTATTTAAAAAAACTTATTTGCTTATATTTGAGATTATTTGCTTAATTATAGAGAATAAACCCGTTGAAATTATTTCGTTAATTTTATTAGTTTCAAACAGCTGAAACATTTCTTTATAAACCCAAAATATTTACTACAATTTTTTCAGTCTTGTAATGCATATACAGGGTGTTCTGTTATGGATAGCAGAAAATTATACCAGTAAATTAAGCTTATCAATACAAATGGAAAAGCTATTTACCAAATTTCGATGTGAGACCTAGTTCGAGAGATGTAACTATGGGAAAAATAGAATGATTTATGTATTCACAGACCAATCAAACTCATTAATCAAAGTAAGTGCCACTTTAGAATATAGAGGGGATTATCATAAAACAATAATTGATTGTAAATTGATTAATTGGGTGGGCAATGCTAAAAAAACTATTTTGTTGTCTTCATTTATAAAGAAAACAAAAAAATAATACATATTTATAAAATTATTTCACTAATACAGAGACACTTAGATGTGGAAGATATCAACTTACGGAGGGGGATTAAGTTATGTATTAATATTAGTAAATATACTGCAGATAAATATAACACAATATAGCAATTACCTGCTTTACCAAAGTTGTTGTGTTATCCTAAGACATTTCTGATACTTATCTGCAGTAAATGTACTAATATTAATACATAATTACCCCCCCCCCCCCTCCCGCATCTAAGTGTCTCCGTATTCCGAAATAAATTGATAAATATGTATTATTTTTTTGTTTTCTTTATAAATAAAGACAACAAAATAATTTTTTTTAGTATTTCCCACCCAATAAAATCATTTTTCATTCCCCTCTATGTTCTAAAGTGACACCTACTTCGTTTAATGAGCTTGATTGGTTTATGTGAATGCATAAATCGTTCTATTTTTCCAATAGTCATATGTCCTGAATTAGGTCTCATATCGAAATTTTGTAAAGAGCTTTTCCATTTGTCTTGATAAGCTTAATTTACTAGTATAATTTTCTGCTAGATATATATAACAGAACACTCTGTATAATATATAAACCTGCAAATAGAAATAAAATAGCATTATATCTTTGCGGTTATTATTGTTTGAGTATTCCAGTTGTTAAGATATTTTTGGATATCGTACATCGCATATCAGACCAAATATTTACTTAATAGTCATTATTTTTGCATTATCTAACAAATTTGAAGTAATACGAGTAGGTTTTTTTTGTAAAGAAAAACAATATTTATGGGTGTGTTTAAATAAATAGATTTGTAAATAGAAGCTAATTTTATAAAAATTCCGATTTAAAATAAACATACTCAACTTTAAAATAAACATACTTAAACATAATCAAAATTAATTCAACCAACGTAAAGATTATTCCCGTCATTCAAGAAAAAAAAGTTTCGAATCGGTATTATAATGAGCAACATTGTTGCAATTTAAAGTTTTAATCTATCTCTAATTGTTTTCAAATAATTCAAACCTCCTAAAAATGTTTAATTGAGAGCAAAAGTGCTCTATCTTTAACAAGAAGTTATCGATAGAGAAGCAAAACTCTAAATTAGAAAAATGTTTCTAATAAAACTACCAACAACTTTTGTGCGAAACATTTTTTTGAAAACCCAATACCCAATTGATCTATGTTGCTTATTTACGAACTCGACTTCACTTTTTACGTCCTTAGCACGTTTTAAAAATTTCAGCTTGATATCTATTTTCGTTTTTGAGTTATTGTGTTGTCAGACGGACAGACAGACAATCGAAATTGGACTAAACCAAAATTTTGTTCGTAGCATCAATATTTTTAAGCGTTACAAACTTGGGACTAAACTTAGTATACCTTGATATTATTACATATGTATATATACATGATATAAAAATATGCGTTGAAAATATTATTAATATTTTCCAAGAAAAAATTTCTTTTGTTTCATATTTTTAAAAATTATAGGTATCATTTATAACAATAAAATTATTATTTATTGGATTGAACAAAATTAATATCTGTATAGAAATTGTTGAATGACAGTGCTTGCATTTGTTTGGTTTTCAAAAGTGTTTTCTAGAATTTTTTTCGATTTTTCACAAGACTATTGGTGGAAGTTACCTGCAAATTTTCAATTCTTTATCTTTTATTGTTTTGCAGAAAATAGACAACAAACGTTTGTCCTAATTTTCGCCCTCAGGAGTAAACAATGATGTTAACAAAAAGTTGTTTAGTTTTTTATAAAGAACATTTTTATACCATGCATATATGTAATATGCAAGGTATACTAAGTTTAGTCCCAAGTTTGTAACGCTTAAAAATATTGATACTATGAACAGAATTTTGGTATAGTTGTTTATAAAATCACCTAATTAGTCCATTTTCGGTTGTCTGTCCGTCTGTCTGTCAACACGATAACTCAAAAACGAAAAAAGATATCAAGCTGAAATTTTTACAGCGTACTCAGGACGTAAAAAGTGAGGTCAATTGAGTTCGTAAATGAGCAACATAGATCAATTGGGTCTTGAGTCCGTGGGCCCCATCTTGTAAACCGTTAGAGATAGAACAAAAGCTTAAATATTCCTTATAAAAAAATAACCAACATTTGTTTGAAATATTTTTTCGTAAACATCATTGTTTATCCGTGAGGGGGCAAATTAGGCGTAAATTGTATAGTATGTATTATATGGGAATATCAGTTATGTATGTGTGACATGAATATATATGTGTAATATCATAGATTAATAAACACTGTCCATGCATGGTATTTCAACAATTAACTCAGTCAATTGTTTGTTTTCACTTGTTTCATTTGGTTTTGTTCTACTGTTATTGTGTTCACGAATGGACAAACAGACAGATGGACAACCAGAGATGGACGAATTATGTGATTTTATGAACAGCTATACCAAAATTTTGTTCGTAGCATCAATTTTTTTAAGTGCAACAAGCTTGGCTTAAACTTGGTATACCTTGATATATATTTCACATACACAGAGTATAATAATAAAATTTTAACTACAATTGCAACTTAATAACAAAAAAAATCAAATAAATATCATATTTCGCCTGTATTTTAAATCAAAAATCAAAGCTTACGTTTTTGCGCTAGTACAATTCAGTGTTAAGGTTTTATAATAAAAAGAGGCAGGGAAATGGAAAAAGATAATTTATAACAAAATCACAAATAACAATTGAATTTTAACGTTTGTGTTTAATAAAAAAAGAGACGGAAAAACAGGGAAACATAAAGAAACAGACAGATAGTTTAATCTGGATACACATGCAACGCGCACACACAAAACACTCGCTTGTAAGTGTAGGTTACACACACAGTGTACATCACAAAGTTACGTGACGATTTTTATCAGTTATCTTAATAGTGGTAAGCCGCGTGAAGGAACTTCGTTCCAAAAATTCAAAATTTTTATTATTCAAGAGCTTTGAATGTAAATTTCACAGCAATATAAAACTTGTGGAAAAAATGATAAACTGTAGTAAACTTTATTTCCTACAACTTTAGATTAAAATTTGGTAAAAGCTTTTTCATTCGCCTTGATAAACTGAATTCAGCTGGATTATCATTGCATTACGTTTAATAAAACTGATAGCCATGTTAGCTGAATCGTATGAATACTTTGATTAAATTTTAATTTTTTAATATTTATGGTTATTTGTAATGAAAAAATTCATCTGTAATTATCTGTCGGATTTCTCTATAACATCAATATCAAAGTTGTCATCCCTCATCCTACACATAGAGACGAGGTTGTCTTAAAATTCATATATGTATGATACATTATTTAAAGTAGATGAACTGATATTTTATTATCTTTCGTTATTCCGTTACTCTGTGGAATTTTTTCAGAAATTAGTGCAAACTTTATTACACTTATATTACACCACAATTTAACTACCGTGAATTGAAAAATAATTTAAAATTAACATCTGCATTAACATTTTAAATAAATGAACTAGTCCTTTACTATTTTTTATGATTCATGTGTAATTTTTATCAAAATTTACGAAATTTTTTTTGGAATTATAAACTAAACCATTTTTTTTTTTTTTTTGGTTTGGAGAATCCATATCTGAATTATAGAAAGCATTGTGTTCAAATATTATTTAGAATTTCAGAGTTGGAGATATATATCTCACAAAGAGTCATATATATTTTTTTATAGATTAGAAGAGTTTAAAAAACCAACAAAATTATTCGAAAATGTTCGAAAGTATTTTCTAGAATTTTTGTTTTCGTTTTTCGAGAATGTTTCACAAGACCATTAGCTGAAGCTACCTGCAAGTTTTCAACTTATTACCTTTTATATTTTTGGAGAAAATAGATACCAAAGTTTTGTACTAATTTGCGCCCTATCGGGTAAACAGTTTTGTTTACGAAAAAAATTTTTCGAATAAAAGTTGTTTTTTTATTTATAAGGAACAGTTTTTATTTTTAAACTTTTGTTCTATCTCTAACGGTTTACAAGATGGGTCCTACGAACTCTAGAGCCAATTGACTTATGTTGGTCATTTACCAACTCAAGCTCACTTTTTACGTACTGAGATTGCTAGAAAAATTTCAGCTTGATATCTCTTTTTCTTTTCGAGCTATCGGGTTGACGGGCGAACAAAGGGAAATGGACTAATTTGGTGACTCTATGAACATCTACACCAAAATTTTGTTCGTAGCATCAATATTTATTAGCGTTACAAACTTGGTACTAAAATTAGTATACCTTGATATATGTATATTTCATATACATAGGGTATAAAATGAATATAATTTTTCCTTGAAGAGAATTATACGTAACACGGTAAGCAAAGCTCCTTGCTGCTTTTATATGACTTTTTTTACTTAAATTACACACGAATTAACTGGATGAATTTCAACTAGTTAAAATTAAATTGAATTTGACTGTTCTGAGGTTTTCTAGTTAAAATTAATTTTGGTTCACAATAAACGCTAAATTTGCATATTAGCAAATTATGTTTATGATATAAAGATGTAATAGAACTTTTTTTGTTGGTGAAAGGTATATTTTTTGAACTATTAGTAAATTCACTCTAATTGAATTGACTTTCATTACTTTCTGTAATTCAGTTTTCATTTCAATATAATAGTAATAATGGGTTTTAACCTCCGTTTCTCTGACATATGCATATAAGGCCACCCACATCATTATTTGTTAGTCTTTATTTATTTAAATACAATCGTATATATACAATTACATTTTATGATGTGGGTGAAATCGGTTACTTCGTTCTTATCCAAGCGACGACAAATATGTGATCATTTCTAACGGTCAAGAACTAACGGTTTTTTTTTTTTTTTTTAATTTTTTTAATGAATAAAAGATAATGCCCCATTGGTAACTTAATATGATAATTGAGTAAATACTCAAAAAAAGAAATATCCAATAATTAATTTCGCTCTTAAATTTTTGTACTTCATTCATTCTTAATGATAAAATATGAGAAAGAAGCATAACTGCTACTGAGCTTAAGTTACAAACATTTTGAAATTGTTAGCAATTTTAAGGGTTCCATCATCAAAAATTAACCCGTATAGGGAATCACTATTGCGTCTGCCTTTCTGTTGTTTTGTCCGTCTGACTGTCTGTCTCACTGTCACAGTTGAATATATCATACGAAAAAAGTTGAAAAGAAGTTATTTAATTTGGTATTTATATATAGTTTGATGACACAATCACCGACGTATAGTGTAAATACTAAAGTTCTAATTTTGAGAGGTAGCTTCAGGGGGTAAATTAGATAGTTAGAAAACATTTTTTGCTTGTATGTCATGTGCCATATCAAATTAATGGACTCATTATGAGAAATACAAATATATGTATACAATGCGCCCGGTGCGAATTGCCCTAATTTAAAACATTCAAACTAAACATAATAAACAACCCGGATTGTTTTTTTTCTAGGTTTTATTTAAGGTGTTAAAAACTGGCGAAATTGGACTATTTAAAAAAACCGAAAAGTAGCAGAGAATAAATTATTCCATTAGCCTACCTAAGATTATATCTAATTCAAATTCTTAATATTAAACAAAAAATAGATGAAGCATATTATTGTACTAGATCTAAATTTACTGGAAAATACAATATTATCGTGCTATTCGTACTATTCACATAAAAAACACCTAAGTTCTTTTCCAATAAAAGACAATTGAAGCAGCAGCTCGAAGCTTAGGTGGACAGAAAATGAATACTTAGGTTAGGTTAGGTTAGGTTAGAGTGGCTGTTCTGGGGTGGGACACACTTAGACCATAAGGTCCGTTGTGATACCAAAACGGGTTGGCCCATCCCCGGCCACTACTCCATGAATCATTTGGAGCTGTTTAAGAACAGCAGGAAAGCTTTGACGTCGACGGACTCCAGGTCGGAGAGATCGTCAAAGAGAGGTTGGCTCAAGTCCATCGCCTCATCGACAAAAGCTGGGCAGTGACAGAGAAGATGAGACATTGTCCTCTTCACCACTGAAAAAAAATAAATACTTATTTTCTGGCCTAATTAGTGCCCTCACGGGTAAATTATGATGTTGAAAAAAAAAAATATTTGAAACAAAAGTTGTTTATTTACTATATTTAAACTTTTGTTGTATCTCTTACGGTTTCCAAGATAAGTCCAACGAACAAAAGATATAAAATCGCAAAAAATTTTTGTTTTTAAACTTTATCTTTTAAATTAAATTAAAATTTGTGTCTTTTCAAACTTTATCTTTTCGACATTTTAGGTTATGCTAAAATTAAAATATGGAATAAGAAAATACCCACCAATAATCAGTGATTTAGGTGATAAAAACATAATAGTCAACTTGAAAATAAATAAATAGTAAAAGCAAACCTTTTTTAATTTGAAACAATAAAAATTGTTATTTTTACTTTACTTGAAAGCAAATAGCTTGCTTATCTTTTAGTAAGTAACTTTATTTTCATACAGTTGCTATATCTCATACATTGTTAATATCTGTCGAGAAACTAGAGAATTATTCAAATTGTACTCGTGGTAGGTACTACATTTTATGCTATGATGTAATTTTAGATTAGCGGCTTTAATTGGATGTTTTTTTTATCAAATCAATTATTGACAGTTTGTAAATATAGTAAATTGTCATTTATTTTTGAACTATATGTTTGTTTATGTTCTTCAGTTCTTCAAAAACATTGCAAAAATTATTTTGATAAACCACACCATTAAGGGTTCTATGTTGGAAAAGAAAATACAATTGGAGCATGCCACATAAAACTGGCTGTGGGAGAAGCAGCTTTTTTTTCCAGTCTGGTCCCGCTACATTTGTACCTTAATAGTTATGGCGAAGCAGACTTTGATAGAAAACTACACTCTCTTGAATTCAATTACAATTTTCCAATTTTAATTTTAAAGAGTATTGCATTACACCAAGCTTTTATGTGGATTTAACGTTCTTGGAATAAGATCGGATTGCGTTTTCAAATATGTTTCATTTATTTTCAAACAGAATAAACTGTAATTTAAATCAAAAGCACTAAATAACTTAGTACCCCTTTTTAACTTCGTTAGGCGATGTGTTTCAAAAAAATACGAAACACGGTTTATGCAAAATTTTAAGTAGATTGTTTCATACAAACTTAGCTCCCGTTTTTCACCACCTTATAGTAAAATTTTGGAAAATATTCAAAAACACGGAGCGAGGGTGATATTGAAAGAATATCACTACTTATGGTCTCGAAAAATTTTTTACTGCTCTACCAGCTTAAAATTGAAGAATATTTGCTGTTATTATTTTTGAATTTGGTTTTACACGCAGCAAAGCAGCGTGTCTCTTATCTGACATTTTGAAATTTAAAATTTTCATAATAAGAATAATAGCAAATATTCATCAATTTTAAGCCGGTGGAAAAATTAAAAATTATAATGATAATCAATGAGTGTAGATTTTTTATCTACAGATCACTTTATTTATCTGCAGATCACTTTAACATAATTGTTATTAATAATTATAGGTAATAAAAGTAAATATTTGTTTAATAAAAAAGATATATTTTAATAAAAATTGTTTTTTTTTGTCATTGGAATTACGAAACGAATTAGGTACTTAGTAACAAAAAATTTTACTGATTAGTTTTAATTATTTTAAATATTCAAACAAAATTATCCTACATAAATAGGGAAATAGTTTTTAAAAAATTTTCATTATCATTCCAAACGGCATTCCAGTTTTATTTTGTAATTATTTTGGGTAAGTAAATTTTATTTTTATGCTTTTATTTTATTATTCTTTTATTTTGAAATTTAAAAAAACTTGGATTAATTTGCTCTGTTAATGCTTCGAGAACCTGTCATGTATTGAGAGGTCTAGGGTCATCTCTAATCTATATATGGTTAATTTTAGTACTCATGGTCTCTTGTTGATAAAAATCAACAAAAAAAAAGCTTGCTTCTAGAAGCAATGGGGCGAGCAGTACTATCACGCGTTTTATGGACAAGTTGTTATGAATGCATCTCATAACATATTTTAATGAGAAAACAAAGAATTTTTTGGAAATTTTATTATATTAAATTCTTTCTTATGATCCCTTAAACCCCTACCTAAAGTTTGTAAAAATATTATATAAAAAAAACAAACCTGCATGTGTTTGTGCCAGAATGCTTTGGATTCGTATCGAATCCGTTTTCGCTAAATGTTTCGAGCAATACTGTTATAAAATTTTGTGCATCAAAAAATATTTCTATTTCTTAAATTATTTCTCAATAAATAAGTGCCCTAGTAAGAAAAAGCAGAAAAATAGTGGAGGGAGGATGAAATTATGTGAAAAAAACCTTTGGAGTTTTTCAATCTGAGTTAGCGAGGTAAAGCTTCGTTAATATCCATCCTTATTAGTTTAAGAATTTCTTAAGAATTTCTCGATTATTATTAGAAATCCTGAAATCTAGTAACCATTTGCCTATTTTTACGATTGCTAAAACAGAATAGGTACTTGATTTTTTCGAAATTTTTGTATTTATTCCCGAACTAATCCTAAAAAATTAATTTTTCTGGATTGAAAAATTTAAATTTCGTAAATTAATTCAATTTTCCCTCAAATCAATTTAGGGAAAAATTGTGAGAAGTTCAATTTTAATGCCTACAACTCTGCTTATTATAAAAACGATATTAACGAAGCCTTAAAAATAGTCAAATCAAAAACTACTAGAGCAGTCCTAAAATTATATCCTCTATTTAAAATTTTTCTGTCTATCATTAGGTATTTTTGAAAAATAATATATAATAACATAAGTTTTTTGATTGTCATTTGTCGCACGCTCCATATTAATCATAAATACCTTTATCTAATTTGTATTGGAGATTTTAAACTTGAAACTTTAACAAATTCAAAAAGTCAATTATTTTTGTCAATTTTTTTTTTAATCGTATTCATTGAGATTATTTTTTTTTTTGAAAAATGGATTTTATTTTAAGATATTAATAGAGGTATTAAGATAAAATATATTGATACTTTCTTTTTATATGAAATACTGATTTACCTTGTAATACTTATTAAGTAAGTCCAATAAAATATTGAGTACCAACTTAAAGGGTGTTTCAAAATATATTTAAAATTTTAATGACTTGTACCTCAATTTTGTTCGATTTTGACTCAAGCAGAATTCAACTTTAGTTTAAGGTGTAAACAAACGGTATTTGTTTTCCGATAAAGGATCTGTAAAAAATTGTTATTCTTAGAATTTGATGGTTAAATATTATCTTCGAGGAAACTTTTAAACCAGAAAATACCTAAAGTCAGGTGCAAATATTAAAGTTGAAAATTTAGACTCTTTGCAGTAAAGAACGAGAATTTGCTACAAAAATATGTAATTCCATTTAAATAATATTTCCATTCTATTTTCAAAACATAAAGGTGAAAAGAGTTTAAGAAATCATCTTCAGTTCAAAAAAGCATGTTCGCTTTGCTGTACTATTTTAATTGGTTGAAAATAACTACTACCACATAATATCACCCTTGCCCTCTCTTATTTCTCGCCTCGTAGTCTTAAAAACTACTAAACCGATTTTAATGAAACAGCTATGAGGTTACTTGGAGAGTATACCCATAGATAAAAGATTTAGTTAGTAAACCCTTTCAAATAAACAAACAAAATTTGAAAATCGGTCCACAATTGGAGGAGAAATCGGCGTACATACGTAAAAGAAATACATACACTCGAACATAGAGCCTCCACATTTTTGAAGTCGACTTATACAAATTTAAAGTTTTCATTAATAGAAATTTTTTATTTTAAGATGTTATTTCATTTTTTGGGACACTCTTTATATTGACTTCTTTTTAGATGACTAAAAAATTAATTAACATGTGAAATTATTGTTTTTACGCAATTTTTATGTTGAAATATTCACTTCTGATAATAATTATTCATAAATTTTTAAAAATTGTTTTAATAATTAATGGATAAATGAAATAACGCGAAAATTAGAATTCTGGTTTTTATCAACTTTGATATGGCAGGATAGTAGGTAGGTCATTAAATATCTATTCGTTCCGTGCATAAGTTTTATTTCGGGACGTTACCATAGTAACAACACACTACCTTATTAATATAATTATTGTATGGATGGACGTATAACTATGGATTCTATATATCTTTTAATTTGAAAGGTTAAGCACTTGAATTTACTAATGCCTCTACATAACATATAAAAAAAACCTGATAAGATTCATGTAGGATGACATAATAAGCCTCCGGCCTCCGAATGAGTGTCGGCTCTGCCAGACTCGCTATTCAACCTACCTACCTATTATTACGGCAGCGTAAGTTATTATGTGCTTATATCCAATAAAAATTTAAGAGTCTAATCTATTAGGAATATTGGTAAAACAATGTTTCATTTTTACTGAATCATTATTATTGAGGTTAAAAATAAAAATCAGCATTTAGTATTTTTAACATTGCATAAAATGAAACAAAGACATTATTCAAAAAAATTTTTGCATACCTTATCAAAAAACATTCCAAAAGGCATTTACCTTTAAAAATGATAGTACGCTAAACTGATATTAAACGACATGAGATAAAATAAAAATTTTTTTTTCGAAATATTCTTTTATGGCAAATTATGTGTTTTATGATAGGCACCAGTCAAATTTATTACCCATCTCTTTTGGGTAGAGTGGTGTAATTAACATTAGGAAAATCTTCATGGAATATTACACAAAATTTTGAATAACGTATGCAAATTATGAAACTTTATCATCAATGTGAGTGGTCAATTTGAACTACTTACCGAGTACCACATGATTTTCATGGCCTCATATCGCCAAAGTGAGTCCACTATTTATCGTTTACTAAAAAACTTTAAATCAACCGGTTCTGTAAATAATTAAAAAAAAACATGCGGGCGTTGTCGAAATGTGAGATATGATCGAGTAGCTTTTACAGCAAGCACAAACAATGCCATTGATGATATCGACCCGAATATATGCGGACGAGTAATAAAAAAACTGAATTTGAAAAGGCGCAAACACTTCAAAAAATTTGTTTAAATGTTTTACCCTTTAATTTTATAAGAATTTTAATCTCTCTAGGGGAGATTATAAAAAATATCTGGGCCTTTATCAAAAATCCGCCTACGGGAAACCCTAAGCAAAACCCTAAAAGTTCTAAATGTGGCAATGAGTTTACTACTTTTGCAGAATAAAATATATTTTAATAGATTTTAATAAAATATAATATTTTGTAGAATAAAAAATTTTTTTGGACAAAATCTAAATAATAATTACTACAATAGTGCTACAAAAAATTGCATGTTGCGTTTAGACTTTGTTTTATAAATAAAGATATTTTTACCTATGCAGTATGTTGAAAATTCGCCTGCTTCACTTCGGGCGAAAAAACGAAAAAAGAAGAAAACAAATTTATAATTCCCTCTTTCTAACTATTTCAATTTTTATTTTCTTCTATAACGAATGGCTTTTATAGATTACTTAAAACAACGATGGATCATCTTCCCTCAAGGTATCATTTCCCCCGCAATTTTTATATACAAATATTAAAAAATTAAAGTAGTAATTTGGAAACTATTTATTTCTGAACTACTTCTCGAAGAAGTCTAGTATTTACAAGTTATATTTCCAGCACCGGTAAATTAAAAATATTTTCCTGTCTTTATCATTCTGAATTTTAAAGAAAAAAATTTTAATTTTTAGTAACTTGATCTATAATTAAAAAATTTAATTATTTTTATTATCAATGAGCATACAAGAATGTTCTTGGTATGTTTATGGCGATGGAAGATAATATAATCAACCTTATCGGCGGAATAATTTGTATTAGTTTTACACCGAAGCCTTATCCAAGTCGTAATCGTTAACGTAACGTAACCTTTATCGCGTTTGTATGTTAAAGCATTTTTTTTAAATAAAATTATGTAAAAATTTACTTGCAGGTCTTATCATAGATATGAAGGGCTTATAATACTTGCGAAGACAACCTTCCATCTATTAACTTCTTTAAGCTCATTTTGTAATTCACAATTGTTTTTTGCTCGTTCAACAATATTATAGATTTATATGAAATAAATAAATGTACGTTCGTATGAACAAATGATTTATTAATAATATTTATTTAATTTTATTTCACAGATGGGATATTTTAACTTACAACTGGACATAAAATGTTAAAATTGTTATCAATTGCTTTTATTTTGATAACAATAAGTGTGTCAAATGTTAAAGCTGATTATGGAATTGGTGTTGGGCGGGCGGATGTAACTGGACCTGCAGCGGAAGTTACATTCGTAAGTGTATTATATTTTTTTATTAAATTTTGAATGAATATCAAAAATTTATGGTTTACTTTCTATTGTTTAATCAATAGATGGGCTATGCCCGAATAGAACAAAAAGGTCAAGGTATCCATTTACGTCAATATTCCAGAGCTTTTATTATCGAAGATGGTACGGATCGTATTGTATTTGTATCTGTGGATGCGTGTATGATGGGGCACGCTGTACGTGAAAAGGTAAAATATTTTTTTGTTTCTTTTTTATAGCGGATGAAAGCAATAAATTTATCATTGATTGATGCTTATGTTGGGAAAGAAAGTTTCTTGTCTTTAACTTTAAGTTCAAAATCCCTAAGCATCATCGCTAGATAATTTTAATCTTAAAAATTTTAGTCAATGTGATTTCTGAATCTAGCTAAGTCACTCCGAGAGTTGATGACAGCGTATAGTTTAAAGTGCACGGGGTAAATTTAGGTATCTTTTCCTTTTTTGTTGAATCATAGTAATTAATGTATTTTGTTTAAATATATCACCTTCAGGATCCACAATAAAAATATTTAGCTAAATTTATTGAAAAAAATTTAATTAGCTAGACCGTTTTCGACTGCTTTGGCAATTATATATCACTTAATTTAAAACTAAAATTAAACAATCAAAATAATAATAAATGAATAAAAAATAACATTAAAAAGCGCCCTGTAACAAAAATAATTGATTAATTTCACCTGGAACAGAAAATTAAATATTAAAATTAAATCCTAATGTAGGATTTTTGTTATGAATACAATTCAAAAAATATATACAGGGTATTTTATTATTGACTGCAGAACTATTGCCTTCCGAAAAACTGAGAAAAAAAAAAGAAAATGTTCTATACCAAATTTGGATCTGAAGCCTAATTTACGTGATAATTATCCTACTTTTATTTTTTATTTTGGTTACCTAGAAATGGAAATAGAGTAACAGTTCTATTCTATTAGGTTAAATTTAAAATATTAATTAATTAAAAAAAAATTTTTGGTACTCCCAGCAATCTACAATAACTTTTGAATTTGTGGTAATAATTTTTTCAGGTTTTACAAAAATTATCTGCTCAATATGGCGATTTATATACGGAACAAAATGTAATAATTAGTGGAACCCATACACATTCCACTCCTGGTGGATTTTTAATGGATTTTCTGTTTGATATTTCCACGTATGGTTTCGTAAAACCTACGTTCAATGGTTTAGTGTCTGGTATTTTTTTGGTAAGGTTTGAAAATTTTATATGTACATCTTTTTTATACTATTTATACTTTTAATTTTATTAAACTTTCTTCTTGTAAATACCAGTAGAGAAAATGGATATTTTAGTTTCCAATAATGCAGTTTCCAGCAAGTGGCAATGCTCGCTGATCTAAAGACATTGCTGAATTAAATTAATCAAAAGCTATACTTGCCAAACTTTGATAGTTCGCTGAACTTCTTGCAGTAGTATATATCGATAATCTCTGATTTTACGATATATACTAATGATATATCGTAAAATCAGAGGGAAGTAGCCGGTATCTAGGCCACAAAAATCAGAGGGTATATGCTTTAAATCAAAGTGTAAAATTCTTTCAATTTTGAATAAACACAGGGTATGCGCAAACTTGCCAGGTTAAACCACAGGTTATACGTGTATCAACCTAAAAATTCCATTAAAGCACTTATTTTCACGGAGCTAGAAGTACTGCAGATGACAAATTTTGGTTTTACAAACAACACTATAAATCTTTTCGTTTTAAAATGTTTGATGATTTAAAGTACTTCTTGCTCCATGAAAATAGCACCCCCAATGCGATGATTTGTGACGTTTGTCCGTCGAAAATATTGGTTTATCTACACCTTAATTTTAAATTTTCACTATTTTGCAAACTTTGATTTCAAAAATTTTAAGAAAATTAAATTTTTCGATAACGCTATCAAATGCGAATTTTCACAAAATGCAAATGACATTCGTTAGGCAACGGTTTTTTGTCCATCCATCAAAATAAAATAATGACAAAAATAAAATTAAAACTTTTTAAAAATAATGATTTTTTTATATTGTAAAGAATTCAAGCTTAATTTTAACAGTTAACTTAAATGTAACAACTATTCAAAAACCGGCCAAGTGCGAGTCTGATGCGCTAACGAAAGGTTCCGTACTTTCGTACAAGATATAAGACTAGGTACTTTTTATGAAATACTTTTGTAAAAGAAAAGTAGGTAATAATAAATAATAAAGTGCTGATGTCTTTAAACTATCCCAAAACTTAAAATTAAAGGGTAGGCAAACAAAAATTTTGAGTGGACAAACCGTTGACTAAGATGCTGAAGAAACTTTTAATTTCCTCAAAATTTTAAATTGAAGTGTGGACAAACAATTTTTTTTCTTTAAAACCTAATTTATACTGTATCCTATACGGTCCTAGGTGCCCAAATACCCATGAGTTAGAAATTTATTAGCAACATATATAAATATAATCGATAAATATCGAATGTCTTTTATGCTTTTTTAGAGTATTAAAAGAGCACATGAATCAATAACACCAGGAAAAATTTTTGTGAGTTCCTCGGAAATTCAGGATGCAAATATTAATCGTAGTCCTTCAGCTTATTTAAACAATCCAGAATCAGAAAGAGCACAGTAAGTACATTTTATGTGTGATAAATTTTCAGTTTTGATCGATGCCGACTTAAGTGCACAGGAACGGGATCGTTAAAAAAGTAGTATTATGCTAAAATTCTCATTTTACTATACTAATGGAAGAATTATGTGAAATGTTTATCATATGAGAAAAAACAATGGAATTAACGAAATTTAGATACATGTTACCAACTTCTATAGTTTCAAACATGCCGGATTCAAAGTTTTATCCCCTTTATGAAACCCATATGCAAGTTTTCATGGTTCTAACCCCATAAATTTGGGGTGTGCGTTGATATATCAGTCAGTCAGTCAGTTATTCTTTTGTATATACAAATCCAAAGAGTAGAGACTCAAGGTTAAAATTTGCATAACAAGGCGCTATAAACCATTATTACAAATATTTTGTGTCAAAACGTGGTCGTACAAAACTGACAGTGGTAGTCGTATTGTTTTTATTGTAAGAAGGTTTGACAAAAATTCAATGAGGAAATTGATTCTACGCAAACTGATTGTATCGCCAAGAGATTGGGCTGTACGTTGATATGTCATCAATCAATGAGTCAGTTATTATTTTATATATTTAGATCACAAGAGCAGAAACCTGAACATTAAACTCTGTGTAATAATAAAACTTGATTCTCGTCAAACTGGCGGAAATTATATTTAAAAAACATTACAAATTAAAAAATTTATAGTTTCTTAAAATAAAAATGAATAAAATACAAGTAACATGATGGCATCGGGTTGGTAATATCAAGTATACGAATAAAAGTACCATAGAGTAGACGTCTTCTGCGCAAGAGCATACTCTAGATACAGCTACGGTTCAGAGAATGAATAGGATATCTTCTTGCACAGGTAGATGTCTGCTCTATAGTACTTTTTTCGTATATTTATTTAAAATAAAGCTTTGTTCATCGATTAATCGGACCACGTGCATGACGTCTATCCATAAAAAGCTGTCGATTTCTTAAAAGACTATTATTAAATTTTTATTTTAATATAAAGAAAAGGTGTATATTTTCAGTTTTTTGTTTTTAAATTTTTTTGTTTTGGAGTAAAACTTAGGAATTTAAGGAAATCATTCTTTCAGTAGTTTGAAATGTTTTTGATTAATTTATATTTTCTGAATAATTGAAGATTAAAATTTATATTTTTTACGTGTTTGAAGGTATAAATATGATGTCGATAAAGATATTGTCCAATTAAAATTTGTTTCGAGTGAAGAACCTGATCGTATATTAGGTGCAATCAATTGGTTTGCTGTTCATCCAACGAGCATGAACTATACAAATCGTTTAATATCATCCGATAACGTTGGCTATGCTTCAATTCTTTTAGAAAAAAAATTAAATCCCGACCATCTAACTGGACGTGTAAGTTTTTCTTACTAGAAGTAATTTCAAAAATAATTATGTAAAAAATATTTTAGGGGCCATTTGTAGGAGCATTTGCATCAACTAATTTGGGAGACGTTTCACCAAATATACGGGGGCCACGATGCCAAAAATCCGGAAATGTTTGTGATATTTTATCTAGTAAATGTAAGGAGTGGGGTGACTTATGTGTTGCTTCTGGACCGGGTGTCGATATTTTCGATAGTACTCAAATAATTGCCAATCGATTATACGATAAAGCGGCGGTAAGTTCGAATTTTTATAAACGTTGGTTCTTTTGCACAATTTAGTAAACCATTTATTATTAATTACAATGCATACCTACCGATTAACGGTAGTTTTGAAATTCAAAATTGATTTTACAGTAAAACTGCACATAATTATGGGAATCACATAATTTCGGGAAAAAATCAAACAGTTTCCATTAAAATTTTAAAGTTATTTTCTAAACCCTTCTAAATATCAATGTGTGACATGTTGAAGTATTTGGCGCAATTGCCCATTTAAGAATCTAATGTTTTGCGAAATGTATTCACTGTATTACAATAACCTTTTACTTGATATCGTAAATTATTTTTACCTCAGCTAGGATGTCAAAATGAACCAATATAAAATCTTAGAAAACAAAATAATAAATATATCTTTCCCCGCAGTATTTATTAGGCATTGAAGTGGCAAAAGAAGTGACGGGACCCTTAAAAATTATACACCAATATGTTGATATGCCAAAACAGAGGCTAAATATTACAAATAGAGCTACAGGTGAAGTCACTCAGGTATAAATATGATAACACAAAAATTTTATTTTTTATTATTTAAAATCTTTTCATTAATAGATTCGTGGTTGTTTACCAGCGATGGGATATAGCTTTGCAGCGGGTACAATAGATGGACCAGGTCCAATATTTGAGCAAGGACAAACTACTGAAAATGATTTATGGAACTATATACGAGATAAAATTGCAAAACCTACTGCGGATGACATTGAATGTCATAATCCGAAGCCTATATTCATTCCCACTGGAAGAGTAAGACATTTAGAATTTTTGTGGAAAACAATTTTTATAATTATTGATATTTTAGATGAGCTATCCAACCGAATGGCAACCTAATATTGTTGCAACACAACTGGCGTTAATTGGAAATGTGGCAATAGCTGCAGTCCCTGGAGAATTTACAACAATGTCTGGCCGAAGACTTCGTAATGCAGTAAAAGAAGTTTTAATTGAAAATGGCGCTGACGAGGATGTTCGAGTGATTGTGGGTGGGTTAAGTAACATATATTCGGACTATATTGCAACGCCAGAAGAGTATCAAATTCAAAGATATGAAGGAGCTTCCACAATTTATGGGCCACATACTTTAACTATCTACGTCGAACAATACAAAAAATTAGCAAACGCATTAATGAAGGTTTTTACCAAATCAATTTTTAATGCTAGCCTTAAAGTAACACTTTGAAATTTTTTTGCTAGAATGAAAAATTGGACGAAGGGCCATATCCACCAGATTTATCTAAAGATTTAATTTCTTTATTACCACCTGTAATAGTGGATATTGCACCATGGCGAAAAGGTTTTGGGGATTGTGTTAAGCAACCAGCCAAGATTGCTAAACCTGGTGATGTAGTTAGTGCTTCATTTGTAAGTAAAATTCGACGAATAATTTTTAGAAATTTTTATTGAGTTTCATTTTCTTCTCTTAGGTTTCCGGCCATCCTCGCAATAATTTAATGCATGAAAAAACATTTTTGCAAATTGAACGTGACGATGGACAAGACGACTGGAAAGTTGTTGCCACAGATGCTGATTGGGAAACACGGTAATATTATTTACTACTTATTAACAGGCGGAAATTTATTTTTCAAACAAGTTCTAAGGCAAGCAAAATGAATAACTATTCAAATGTCTGAAATAAAACGGATTAATAGAGACCGTAAATTATAATTTTGGAAATCCAAAATTTTTATTATTTACTTTCCATACTTTACTTCGAAAGTTCCATTTAATAATGCTTTCCCCTTAAACCTTAAAACAAACATTTCTTTATTAAGATATTCATTTTCTTTTTAGATTTATATGGCGTAGAAAAAATGCATTATTAGGCACAAGCGAAGCAGAAATTCAATGGACGATTGGACCGAATGTAAAACCGGGTATATATCGAATAAGACATTTTGGATATTATAAATACATTCAAGGTGGAATTTTCGATTATGAAGGTCTCTCTGATAATTTCGAAGTTATTTAAGCCAAAGAAAATATTTCAAGCAATTTCTTAATGTTTCCTTTTCGAAGACTGGTTAGAACTAAGTCATTAGGGCATAATATTTTTGTAAATTATTTATAGAGTTTTTTTTATAACATAACGCCATTATATTCTGTTTATTCCAAAGAAATTCTCGCTATTGTAAAAGAAAATGTAACAATATATCATAACGTAACAAAGTATATGGAGTGTCTAGAGTTAAGCGCAATACCGATTTATTCATAATGGGGAAACCAAAACATGAAAATTATTCTTTTTTGAATAAACCACGTTACTCGACGATGAATTTTTTTTTGTTTCCATTCGTGATCATTCATTTTAGTTGCAAGGAACAGGAAAAAAAATTATCCAATTGGTTAAAAAAAGAGTTTAATATCGGAAATTTTATTCCCCCTCCCATCTTTTGAAATGAAAATATTATTTTTAAAAATAGAAGGGTCGAGTACATAGCTCTGAACATCCTATATGTATAATATTAAGAAAAAAATTGTGATATTTTTTTTCACTATGCCCAAAGGGCATGAGAGGAATACTTAAATAAATTAGTATTGTTTCAAAAAAGTAAATTAGTATTTTTTGAAGAAAAGAAAAAATAACTTTTTAAATATTTAGCCAGTTGTTAAACAATTAATTGTTTTTTTTTGTATTTTATAAAAAAGAAATAAAATATATTTAAGAAAAGATATATCTATGTTGTTATTATTTTCTATGCCATGTATATGTATATGAAATATATCAAGGTATACTAAGTTTAGTCCCAGCTTTGTTACGCTTAAAAATATTGATACGATGAACAAAATTTTGCTGAATGAGGTCGTAAAATTCATAAATCAGTAACATAGGTCAATTAGGTCTTGGGTCCTACGGATTGTGTCATACAGACCCATCTTGTAAACCGTTAGAGATATAACAAAAGTTTAAAAGTGAAAAATGATTCTTATAAAAAAATTAACAACTTTTGTTTGAAACATTTTTTCATAAACATCACTGTCTACCCGCGAGGGCGCGATTTAGGCGCAAATTATATAGTACGTGTTATAAGGGAATATCAGTTATATGTGTGTGACATGTATGTATGTGTGGCTATCTAAGAGTGGCTATCTTTCTTTAAACATTTTTTCGTAAGCATCACTGTGTACCCTTTCTTTACTTACGTGCGTAATGAAACAAATGATTGCAAAATCAACATTGTCTATACAATATTTCAACAATTAACTCAGTCATTTGTTTGTTTTCACTTGTTTTAACTGATATTGCAACAATTATTTAAAGTGTAGGCGCTGGATGGGTTTCGTATGCATTTACAGGTCTCACTGAACAAGTAGTGTATTTCTAAGTATTTCGATCCGCTGAATCTGAATTTTCAATTTGATTATCACTCAGAGTGGGGGGTTATAAACAAATTAATTGTTTATAAGGCCATTGTTCCTAAACTATTGCAAAAATTTACCAAACAATTTATAACCATTCTAGATGAAAAAACTATTTTTTTTATTCGTCTTGATACGATCAATAGAACCGGCGATAGGGTTAAAATTGTAAACAAAAATGATAACGAATAAGATCGGCGCGCCGATTTTGTGGGTTTTTTTTTGTTTTACAAAAAGTAATAACCGCATACCCAATTTTATCAAATTTGTATTTCGTGGTGGAAGTTAGGTTCCAAAAAACGATTTTAAAACTGTAGGTTATACCAGGCCCCAAACAAAGCAATGTACGGGCGTTTTAGAGATTGTCTGTATATTTTAAATAATATTTAGATCAGATGTGTTATTGAGTTATTCCAAGCAGAATAGAAGTAGAATTAGACACTTTGATCATTAGATACTTTTTAGCGTGTGAACAGACAGAATGAATGTGACTACAACAATTATCTTTTAATATGTGAGAAAGGATTTTAATGGTGATCATAATACATAATAATTAAAAAGCAAAACCACAAAATTTATTTATCATCGGTCTTTTAGTTCCTACCATGTTTGCAAACGCTACACTGTCAGCATAAGTTAATAGCAGCAATTATGAAAGCTCACAGTTTTTAAATATCTTTTAATACATTTAATGAAAAGCCGTAGTATAATCTTTAGGGGTAAGCCCAATAACCTTCTTATTAAATAAACTATTGAATTTAATTGATAAATTATAAGATAATATAAATTATAAGAAAAGGTGAAAACATAATTATAGAGTCGTCTACTCTCTAATTATGTTTTCCTATTATAGTAGACCATTTTACTATAAATATTTTTTTTATTGTTACTTTGATATGAGAAACAATATATTGATGGAAGTTTATAAGATTGATTTTGGAATCGTTTTTTTAACCTGTGTTTAAACTATATATATACAAAGGAAACATTTCAGAAGAGGGAAATAATCTGGAGGGAATAATAGCAATGTTCCGACTGGTATATCAACGCCCAGCGCAAATCGCTAATGAAAATTTCGAGAGGATATTGATTTTATACTGGAGGTGTCATTGAAGAAAGGATTTTTTGAAATTTGAGGATGTGTGAAATAGAGGATGAAAGAGTGAAATAGAGGATGAAAGTTTATATAAAAGTATTTAAAAACCGTCATTTTTGAAATTTAAGTTTGAGAGTAGTAATTTGTTGGAAGTTATTAACATTTATTAAACACATTTTTGAGTTGATGCTACTAACAAAATTTGGGTAAAAATGTTTATAAAAACACCT
Source organism: Chrysoperla carnea (assembly GCF_905475395.1). Taxonomy (NCBI): domain Eukaryota; kingdom Metazoa; phylum Arthropoda; class Insecta; order Neuroptera; family Chrysopidae; genus Chrysoperla; species Chrysoperla carnea. Next base: position 57,748,438 of record NC_058337.1, on the reverse strand, counting down.
AATTAGTCCATTTTCTGCTGTACGTCCGAGTGTTTGTCTGTCTGTCGACACTATAACTCAAAAACTAAAAAAGATATCAAGTTGAAATTTTTGTGGCGTATTCGGTACGTAAAAAATAAGGTTGAGTTCGTAAATGAGCCATAATCAACAAAGGTTAATTGGGTCTTTACATAGCTATGGTCATACGGACCCATCATGTAAACTGTTAGAAGTAGACCAAAGCTTAATGTAAAAAATTTTCCTTATAAAAAATAAACAACTTCTCGGAACCTTGACTTTCCCTCGTCCAGATTAGTCCAGAGGAGCTGCTTTTGGGGACTTCAGAGTAAAAACATCCATTGATTCGACTATTAGTTGTAAATGCTTAAAACTTTTGTTAAACTGACATAAGTTAGTTAAACCCTGTGAAGAATGAATTTCGGAAGGAAATTTTCCTATTAAATTTTTGTTTCGAACGCAAAATGGTGTCTGTGTATAGTACAATAATTAAAAGTATCTATGTTACAATAATAGAAAAAATGGTCAAATAATAAATTCTAATGAAATTTATAGATAATAATTTCGATGGCATGATTACTACTAATGACCTAGAATTTCCAAATTTTTATTTAGCTCACACATTAAACTCTCTCTTTTACGTCTCCAATTGACTGTAAGTCTAATGTGATAAGTTCAACATAGAACCATTTTTTGTAGTTCAAGTCCTGATTGAAAAATTTCAAAACATTGGAGATACTCCAAAACGTAAAGATCATAAATTATTTTTTTCGCTTTTCGTGGTGAAACAATATCTCTCAAACAATATCAGAACGATAAAAAAAGAATAGTTTTATCTTAAAGGTTCGATGTACGACACTGGATATTGATCTTTTTATTCACAAAGTTTACAAAAATCGTAATATACCTTGCATTGCCAAACGGTGCCCGTTCCAGATTGAGGACCGATGCTCCACCAAGGTCTTAGAAATTTGATTCGACAAACAAAAAATTCGTCTCTAATTCTTTGACTTATTTAAACAAAATAGCTGTTATGTATTTTTTTTTATTTCTTACTTTTTATGGCAAAAGTTTGTAAACTGGAGTTTTTTTCTTATTTCAGAGGCTTATTACTTGTAGGCTATGCAACTTTTATAAATTCAAAAAGGCCAAAAAACATTGAATTATATTTTAATTAAAATCAATCTCAAAAAAGGTGCATTGTCTTTGCACATAAGTGAGGTCCACTACTCCAATCATATGTTGTTTATGCATTTCTACTTCCTGAATCCAAGTTTGAAGCGAAATGTTTTTAATAGAAAAGACTAAAAATATCGAAGAGAACGTATAATTTATTTTAAATTATCGCAAATTTTGGCAACAGGCAGCAGAGTAATACGAATTTACCCACAAACGCTTTTTTAAATAGGAGAAAAAACATTTTAGGTACTTCAAGCGCAAACGTGGATCTAAGGGGGGTCATGGGGGTCCAGAGCGATTAGATAATGTGAAAATCGGAGAGTGCGATACATTTTTTCAGTGTTCCTAAATCACCTTAGCGACCCTGGGTGTGCGACCTTTCTCAAAATATGTCTTTTCTTTGAGCGTCCCTTGTAGTCGCGTTGTCATAAAAATTTGTCCTTTTTTCTTTTACCCTTCCCCGGGGCTCCTAGCCGATGCGACGCCTCTAGACAGTTGCCTAATCCGTCACTGGGTAAACTACTTTAAAATTTTAATTTGAAAGCGTTCAGAAATAGAAATTTAATTGATTTTATAAATAAATTAAATTTGAATTGCAAGTATGATCTATGATTTCTGACCGAAATATGTTGTTCTTATGGACATTAAAATAAATAAATACAATTGCTTCAGATTTTTACCATATATTAAACCTTTTTTTTCACAAAGAAAAAAGTGTGAACTTTTCCAAAAATTTTTTGGATGCTATGGGAGGAATGGATACAATGTTTAAATAAAAATAACTTATAATATATGTTCAACTACCGACAAATTTAATTAACATTTAATATGAAAATTTTTAAAATTTTAATTAATATTTTGATTTTGTTCCGGAACGAATAACATAATATGGCAAGAGCGTTTCTATGTACAGTCTAACCTTGCTTTCAGGTGTTCGTTATCTTCACAATAATATAGCATAGCTAATAAAATAATGTAGATAATAAATATATTATTAACCTTTTTTTTTTTTTTTTTCTATTATACATACAATGTTAATTGTTGAAAGGCACACATTATATTTTGATTTTCAGTCAGCTTCAATGATTTATGAATTTCTTATCTACCAAAAAATTATCCTGTTTGTAATGAGCGGTACTTCAATGAGCCACATTTGGCTACTGTCTTTCAACTCACATAAAAGACAAAGATAGAAGCGCCACAAAATTTTTATTTTATCAATACCTTCTGTTTTATGTGGTCAATCTTGTCGTAACTTCGTAAAATAATTTAATACAGGTTGATTTTTAAAAGGTTGTCAAGTTAATTAATATCGAGAATTCTATGAAATCCTATACACTTCCTGTAGTTTTATCCCTACTGCATTCGTTGTCATGTTTAATATTAAATATCTCGGAAAGTGTGTGGTAAAAAAAAAATTTTGTTTATAAAACATTTTGTGTACAATTTTTTTCTCTTTCTATTGGTATAAAAAAGGGGATGTTAAGTTTGAAAAAATTAGCATCCGAAATAGCTTAATAAAATTTATGTCATTACTTTTATACGTTTCTGGTATTCATAGAAGAATGCAGATTGTAAAAATCATAAACAAAATACTGTGTTCTATTCTAAAAAATTAAACAAAATAATGTGTTCTATTTATTCAACGAGGTTTTAGCCAAGTTAAAATATATTTCAATGAAATGCTCTACTATTTTCCTTTAAAACAAAAATTTATTTATGAATAAGTGTTATATAGTAAGTAAGTTCTAGGTATTATTGTTTAACAGGATGGTCAGTTAATATCCAAAGGATTATTTTAAGGACAAAGATTATTACATACGTTGTAAATTATTTTAACAATGATACGTTGTATTAATATACATACAAATTGTATGAAATATGTCAGTCAAAATATATTGTCTAATCCGTTATTATAGTCCTTTTGTTTCATATCTTACATGATATCACCAGATACGTTGGATATTAAATTATTATTATTTATTCAACAATTGATGCTTTTGGCAAAGAATTTGTTCTATTTCAAATGTTTTATTTCGTTAACATACACATTTTGAGTTGCATTTATGTCGAAGCTTTCTAGATGTATTGAATAGAGAGAGAAACTAATGTCATATAAACTGATAATCCAGAGAATATAAGTAATTCACTTCGGAAAAATTCCGGGAAAGCTGGATTTTTGCATAAACCTTCTATTTGTGATTCTAAACAAAAGTCCCTATCGATCTGGATGCATGCCGCTACAAAAGATATCCGGGGTCAAAGGCCACAATTTACGATTTATCGCGAATATTTCGTTAACGGCCACTGTTGTCGAAAAAATAGTAGTTATTAAATTTGTCATCAGAAAATTGCCTATAAAAAATTTACAATTACTTTTTTTCGTAAGACTAACGGTTTTTAAGAAAATGCGACCCAAAAAGTTGTGACGTACAGTATGCATTGCTTCACAGTATCTGTGAAATAAGCATAATGAAATATTCGCACCTTGTGTGAGTTTTATTGGAGGCGTTTCCATGGTAACGATACACTACTTTAATTATAGAATTGTATGGATGCATATATAATTGTATGGACTGTATTTAAGACTTACATTGAAAATTTAATATTATTGTCTCACAAATTTAAATAAATAATTATGATAATTTACATTTGAAAAATAATATTTAAGTTTAATTAATTAGTGCTTTTCAATAATTTAAACTTGACATTTTCTATAAAATTAACATGTAAAGAACTGCAAATTAGTTATAACAGCCTCCTTTATCGCCAAAATTTTTCACTGGAAGCGCTGGCATCGATTTTAATGTCCCTACCATGACTACGAGCACAACGAATAGATATAATGTAATAAGTATTACAAAAAGATTTAATGTAGCTGATGTAGTATCACAACCGGTCACTGCATGTAAAAATAAAATATGATTTTTACACGTTGGATACAAGCTTATGCTTTAAGAGGAATAAATTGCAGTTTATATTTTCTTTTTCAGGTTTTAAAAAATAAATGATTGTATCGATGGGTGTTCTTACAATCTAATGGTTGATGGAAATGGAACTATTTCATATTTAAAAAAATTTTGAAGTTGATCGTTAAATCTTTCTGAAATGTTTATTTCATTTATATTTATATTTCATTTAGCATTTAATTATAAATATTCCACACCCAGATACCGTTAAAGAGTGCATACTTCACTAAGTACACTTCTTAACGGTGCAACGTTAGAATTTTTTGAATCGAATTTTCTTCAAAACCGTTAGTCTTACGAAGGAAAGTAATTGTAGTTTTTATAGGCAATTACCTGATCTACAAATTTGATAACGACTATTTTTACGATAACAGCGATCGTTAACGAAAAATCGTATTTTGCAACCTATGACCTCGGGTATCTTTTATAGTGGCATTTCCTGGAATTTATCGGAATAAGTGAATTACTTATATTTTTTCAACTTTTTAATATATGTGACTAGTTACCACGGCGAAAGTAATTTCAATATTATGTATCGTTTATTGAATGAATATAGTGTTTTTTTCCACAAACTGCTGTTATAGACAAGAAAATTTAACATGAAACTCGTCAAAAATTTGTATTTATAAACTTTGTGAACATTGCAAATTATGGGGCGGTAATTTTCCTCGTTTGTGCATTAAAAAACGAATTTTTGTGATGCATTATTTAAGGCAATTGAAAAAAAAGTTATTATCCCGTCAATTGTACCAAATCGACTGAATAGTTACTCAAGGGTTTTTGAAGTCGCTGAGCACGAATCCGATTTAAAAAAATTCCTCGGAGTCCCTGAAGACCTGAAATCCTAGTTCAAAAGCATAACTTACAAAAAATTTTGAAAAAAATTCAAATTTTTTGTTAATTTCATAAAAAGCTTGTGATGAATATGAAACGTAAAGATATAAAATTTTGTTTTAAAAATCTAAATATCTTGTTTCATGTTTAAGCTTACATTCGCTTTTCTTCTGTTTATTTACTCCTTCGACTGCACTAAATAATTTGAAGGAGTTCTAGAACGATTTTCCAATTAATATTTTATTTAAGGATTTGTACTTCTATCCATTCTACATTCACTAGATATTCAAACGGGACAATTTTGTCTTTGATCTTTTTAGTACAAGCTTTTATTAATTTAACATTAACATCTGTTTATCAAACATTCATAATGAATTCTAAAATAAAATCAGATTTTATACAGCAAGTTTTTGATAATCAATATCCAAACAAATAAAAAAAATTTAGGGCTAGTAAAAATTTTACGTTAGAATTGTATTCTCTATTATTGTCCAATTTTCAAAACTTTTAGTTAACATTCCAGGAAACAAAAATTAAAATTTACCCTTTCCTTCATTATACCATGCATCTATGTAATATGCAAGGTATACTAAGTTTAGTCCCAAGTTTGTAACGCTTAAAAATATTAGCATCAATATTTTTGGTATAAATGTTCATAAAATCACCTAATTAGTCCATTTCCGGTTGTCCGTCCGTCCGTCCGTCTGTGAGCACGATAACTCAAAAACGAAAAAAGATATCAATCTGAAATTTTTACAGCGTACTCAGGACGTAAAAAGTGAGGTCGAGCAACATTGGTCAATTGGGTCTTGACATATGTGTCTGTAGGATCCATCTTGTAAACCGTTAGAGATAGAACAAAAGTTTAAATGTAACAAATGTTCCTAATCAAAAAATAAACAACTTTTGTTTGAAACATTTTTTCGTAAACATCACTGTTTACCCGTGAGGGTGCAAATTAGGCGTAAATTGTATAGTATGTATTATATAAATTGTATGTGTTTGTACAATGTGATAGAGTAATCAACATTATTTATGCATGGTATTTCAACAATTAACTCAGTCAATTGTTTCTTTTCACTCGTTTTTTGATTAATTTTTTATTCATGCACTAGAGTGATATCCACCCGCTTCCCTGGGTTTAAAAGTAAAGATTGATAAAGATTGCTCCCGCTTATCCCTTTTCTATAACACTCGAAATAATGGTGGGGAATATTTTACACAGGTAAAATATATCATTTTTTTAAATGAATAATAGTAATTATTGATTGAGTATATCAGAGAAGATGGCCTTGAATATTTTATATGGACTATTTTTACAGAAATCTGTAAATTATGGTAATTTCAAATTAAATAAATTTTATCTTTATAAATTATAGTTATTATGATATATCAGCTATATTGCTGTACAGTTTCATTAAAAACCATTCGCTAGTTTAAGCGTGAAAGCGTAACAAACAAACATGCTTACTTTCGCATCTATAATATATAGAGATATCATTTGTTGGAGGTTCTATTGAGTTAGTATAACTCTTTTGAATTTTTCAAATCTAATATCTGTTTCTTAATGAGCATTTTCAAAAGTTCATAAAAATATCTACATTTTTGAAATATTTTCGTTTAATTTTACGTTCAAGCTATATTCCGGCTCGCGAATTTTAAATTTTGCAAAAATAACGTCAGATTCTTAATTGGCATACCTATCTAAAATAAAATAACATTTTTTTGATTGTTTCAATTATTTTGAATTCCTTTATTTTCTTAGCGGTCAATTTTAGTATAATATAAATATTTATTATCTATGGTCAATTTGTATCCCGAATTTTGCCATTTTCACCAAAACAATACTTTACAGGGTAGCCTATTGAAGTTTTATAATCTATTCAGGATAACCGATTGAAGTAACCAAAAAGGCGTATAAAAGTGAGATTTCATGTTTTTTCCTTCGTAAGCCGGTTCACAACAATTACTATTTATTCGTTATTAATCTGCGACACTAAAAGCCTTACAAATATCCTTTCAGTTCCAGTTTCATGAACAATTAAAAATTTGATTTGCTTGTACATAAAGACACTAAAATACTTATTTACAAATTTACTTAATTACAAATAAGCCATTGTATATTATACTCTTTCCATATTTACATTCATAAATTTAGACACAATGTAATAGGTTAGGGAAAACGATTCGGCCGAATGGGGACACACGGGGTGTCTGTAAATTTAGTCAGTATGTAGTAGTCGGTTGAAAACGCTGGCATATATATACGATTAGTTCGCTTCTAATATGATTACTTTAAAACTTTTGCCACGATAAATTATTTCATAAAAAGCTTCTGTAGCCATAAAGCGGTTGGCAACAGATTTAGGTGAAAATCTGTTGTTAGGCGAAAAGTATTAATGAAAAGTGAAAATCATAGTTGCAATCTGCATAAATGAGATCGACTTTTATGTAACCCCGTTTACTTCTCATAGACCCAATATTCTTCTTTTCGCTCACATGGGCCCCTTGTAGGTCATTGTGGAAATGTGTACCCCTGGTCGTCATATGGACCAGTTTAGGATACACTGCTTTATACGACGGTGTTCAGATCATTTAATCGAATTAGATTATTTTTTAAGTACTAACATAACATTTCTTCACCCACCAAAGAACAGCAAATAATATAGCAGACCACATCAAGGACACCATAAGCGACACATCACCATTCATTAAAGACACAAACCTTATAAATAAAATATAACCGAAAAAAATATTATTTTATTTAATAGTTTCCTGTATTAATGACATTATTTGTTGTTGAAAATACAGAATAACTGATATATTAAAAAAAAAACAAGTGAAAACGAACAATTGACTAAGTGAATTGTTGAAATACCATGTATTGGCAGTGTTGATTACGGAATTGTTTGTTTTTCACGTCATGTAAGTAAAGACAGATAGCCACTCTTAGATAGGCAGACATACATACATGTAACATACACTTAGCTGATATTCCCATATAATACATCCTAATATATTATAAATGTGAAAGTTAGGATGTTTGTTTGTTTGTTACGCTTTCACCATTGACTTTATAGCTCTTTATAGACTAATCATCGCCCATCTTTCCGTACAGTGAGAAGCGTGCCAACATCGGAGGTAATTGCTTAGGTCACCTAGGGATATTTATTAAAAAAAATAAAATCAAAAGAATATAGGCATTCAGGCAAAAACTAAAAAATGGATTTGAATGAAACTGAACAATAATGAAGCTTTAAAATTTTTTTTAAATTTTAATCCATCTGACCTTTTACTGCTATATCTATGGTCATCCTTTGGAACCATAAATTAAAGATTTCTGTAAAAATTTAAAATAGTAAATGTCAAACAAATGTAGAATTATGACTGATTGAAAACTGCATATATTTTAGTTGTGTAAAACAATCCCTTCGAGTGTTATGGAAGGGGATTAAGTGAGATCTAGAGAGGTGGAGGCAATAAAGCAGTGGCTTTTACTTTTAAGCCCAGTGAAGTGGGCGGGTATCAAACTAGTACTATATAATTGGCGCCTAATTTGCGCCCTCACGGCTAAATAGTGATGTTTACGAAAAAATTTGTCTAGCAAAAGTTTGTTCGACCTCACTTTTTACTTCCTGAGCACGCTGTAAAAATTTCAGCTTGATATCTTTTTTATATTATTCATGAAATGAATAATATAATTATTTAAAAATATAGGGAAAGTAATGGTTTGAAAACTCATAGTAATAATATAATTATGAAAAACATATAGAGCTTATAAATATTTCCGCGGATGAAGCTTTATTCTGTTTTGTACGCTACGAATAAGGAAATAAACGGCTTTCCTTTTTAAACATTTAAATAAAACTATGATAAAAATATAATTTCTTGGATCACGGTCTCCTTTAAGATGCATTATTCAAACAAGTTTAGTTTGTAAATAGTACCTGGTAATTATTTAATGAATGCCATTTTAACGTAGTTTCTTTTCTACTATGATTGTATATAATACTAGCAGATACCCACCCGCTTTGCTAGGCAATTTCTCCTTGAAAAGCAAAGACTATCACGTTATAGCCCTCACTTATCCTTCACTTGTTCACAATTTTATGAATTTTACTTTTTTGGTGGGGACTTTTTTGAATAGTTTTGCCCATGATACTCGCTGACATTGGAACATTCTATAGATCCAATCATTAAATTAACCTGATTTTTATACTTTTTGGATCAAAATTGTCCATTAATTTTTTTTGCGTTTTTGGCCTTTTTTTACAAAGGGATATCCCTTAAAAAAATTGGAAAAAGTCGAGAAATTTTTTGATCTCCAATTTTGATAAAACTCAGTATTTAAGGTAATTTTGACCAAAAATACAAAAATCGGGTGCATTTGATGACTGGTCGAATAGTTTTTGAGATACGGACTAAAATCGATCCAAGTATTGCGATATCTCAGAAACTCTGCATTGTAACTTATTACGGGTGAAATAATTCATAAAATCGGTTAAGTAGTTAATTCAAAAATGACGAATCATACAAATTATCATCCCCTTTTCACAACCAAATCTACAGAGTTTCATATAAACTTTCATCCTCAATTTGACCCTTTTAAAGAATGAAATTTACAATAAACTTTTATCTCAAACCATGAGCTCATATATCAAGTTTTACATTTCTAACTTCAAATTGTTTCAAATATTTCGTACAACGTTAGACTTTTAGTTTATAAATAATAATTCTTTACAAACCGCTGGTGAGAATAATAATTGAAATTCTTTGTAAATATATATAAACCACATGAAGTTAAAAAAAACTATAGTAACATGACAAACATGCAAACGTATAAAAAATTCGCATCCCCCTTTTACCCCCGTAGGAGTAGAAATTTGGAAAATCCTCTCTTATCCGATGTCTACGTCATACACAGAACACACTCTCCAAGTTTCACGTCTCTACGATTAGCGGTTTAGGCTCTACAATGATACGTAAGTCATTCAGGACAAATAGGCATATAACTGGGGGTGCCAACTTTTGTTTATGTATGTATTTACAAGAAAAAATTTATGTTTTGATTTTTTTTAAACATATTTTTGGGTGCTTTTAGCACATGGTTACAATTTTTTACTATCTATGAAATTTTTAAGGCTAGTTTTAAAATTGAAACTTAGATTCAAATAAATATAAATAGCTCGGTTTTATTAAATTTATCGATGATTTGTTTCTCGCAGATACCGATGATTTTTATGTATATTTTCCCATTTATCAACAGTAGTTTTCTATGGCATTTTTTATCATTATTACTAAATGCTCTTTGGGTCTCTATAAGTGTTATTACTCGGAATATAAAACATCCATCTTCAAGCGTTTCGATACCAAAACAATTTGATTAATTGTTCTGGGTCAATTACATAAGAAAAGTACGAAATTTGGTAAAAATCTTTTACATTTGTCTTGATAAGCTTAATTTACTTCTATAATTTTCAGCTGTCAATTATAGAACATTCTGTATGCTGTTAGATACTTGTTTATTTTTGTTGTTGTTTGGTATTTGTCTTCGTGTCTGACCGTAGCTTGAGCTACTAAGATGTATGAAAGCAACTTTGTATGGAATTATACTGCAATTTTCGCCTCATGATTACATGAGTAGTGACATCTCTTGTTGCTACTTATAACCACGTTTTTTAGAGTTCAAGTTTTGAACTTGGCGCCTTCCTTAGAGGTAGCGGCCTTTTACTGTAACTATCTTCATAACATTTTTTCGTGCGAACATAACTCACGTGTTTAATGTTACTGTGATAAATTTATAATTAAAAATTTTTTATATTAACTGTGGATAGTAAAATAACTAAGTATAACAGTGTATTTATATATTACTTATATATAAAAATGGGTGGTCACAAGAGAAAACACTCCGACCACGGCAAATATGAAAAATGGGAAAAACGACTTCGAAGAATGATACGCAAATTGAAAAATATAAGATAGTTTCAGTGCCGATAAAGAAAATTTAGAAGAAACAACTCCTCTGAATCGTTCAATAGATCAAGGCAAGTGCATATCGGAATTATCTATTATTTAATTAAAAATATTGCATGTTATAAGTGGTGCGTAAAATAAACAATATTAAATAATTTTGAGATCCAGTCGGAAAATAATAAATTTAGTTTATTTATATAATATATTCAATCATAATATATTTTATTAAATTATTTTACGTATGTCATGCATTTCCAAGAACCAAGCAAAATAAGTTATTCCTTCTAAAATAATAACACATAGACATAATAAATATGAAATTATAGACGTATTAAATAATTAATCATAGATATACAAAATATTTAGTCATAGACATATGAAATATATAACTATAGACGTTCAAAATATTTTACCATAGATTTACAAAATAATCAAAAAAAAAAAAAAAAAAAAATCATTTAATTTAAATTAGTAACCCCTGATTCTGATATGTCGCCATTATGTATAAAACTGTCAATAAATAAACAATACCGTTGAGGTTATGCGAGACATAACACAATACGGAAATACACACGGCTGAGCTTATACGAGAGATAAGACATAGCCGAAGACATATGGTTGAACTTACACGTGAGGTAAGGCATAACCAAATAAATCATTTAAGTTAAATTAGTAACACCAGATTCTGATATGTCGCCATTATGTATAAAACTGTCAATAAATAAACAATACCGTTGAGGTTATGCGAGACATAACACAATACGGAAATACACACGGCTGAGCTTATACGAGAGATAAGACATAGCCGAAGACATATGGTTGAACTTACACGAGAGGTAAGGCATAACCAAATAAATCATTTAAGTTAAATTAGTAACACCAGATTCTGATATGTCGCCATTATGTATAAAACTGTCAATAAATAAACAATACCGTTGAGGTTATGCGAGACATAACACAATACGGAAATACACACGGCTGAGCTTATACGAGAGATAAGACATAGCCGAAAACATATGGTTGAACTTACACGAGAGGTAAGGCATAACCAAATAAATTATTTCCTTCTCTTCTCACAAAGATGGTACAAGGCCAGACAGACGACATATTAGAAATCGTAGATCTAGAATCTAATCAAGAGGCATTGTCGACAAATAACGAATTAGACCCAGAAATATTAAAAATTATCGGGGAAACACCGTCAGCAGAACCGCAAGAATTAAAGTTATCCAAGCATATTTCAACTCGGTAGAAAGCTTGGTTGAAAACAGGACGAACAAAAGAGATAAAAGAATTTCTTCTCCGAAAATACCCAAAATTAAACCCAGAATTATTCGCCTCACTCAATGATGGCTCCCTAAAAAGGGACAAATATTTTTCATACACTAAAAATTTAGCTTTCTCCGTATTATCAGAATTAAGTCTTGTTATAGAACCTCTTTTGAAAAAGAATAAAGAGGAAATTGGTTTTAAAATAATGCTATTACAATTGTGGGATACATCACAAATTTTAATTGACTTGTATCGGGGACAAACTTTAGCTAGAAAAGCTTGTATTCCTTGAGTCCAAAATCACGAAATCAAGACAATTCAAGCCAACAAGAATTCGTCGACACTAACTGAGGAATCTGAGGTAAAAATCGCAGGGAGATTAAGCTCGTTCCTCAATAGATGGGCTACAATAACATCAGACCCTTTTATATTGCAATGCGTTAAGGGCTATAAAATACCTTTTATAACGAAACCATATTATCGGAACCATCACCGGAGCGTAAATGGACAAAACCTGAGACTCTTGCATTAAAGTTAGAGAATCAAAGGTTATTAAATCTAGGTGCAATCAAAAAAAAAAAAAAAAAAAAAGTCCCAGTTGAAGATCAATTTATTTCACCCTTCTTTATAGTTCCAAAATCTGATGGATTCAACAAGTTTATACTAAACCTTAAAAATATCAATCAATACATTGCTATAGACCATTTTAAAATGGAAGACATGAGAACCGTCTGTAAGTTAATAGCACCAAGAATTTGTATGGGAACTATTGATCTTAAGGACGCCTATTTTTTGATTCAGGGCATAAGTCATGTAGAAAATATTTATTTATCAGGGTGTGGTTTATGAATTTGAGTGCTTAGCGTTTGGCATTGCCAACGCGCCCTTTGTATTTACCAAAATGTTAAAACCAGTTATTAATATTCTTAGAGAGAAAGGGTTTTTATCCGTAGTATATCTTGATGATTTCCTCTGCGTAGCCTTATATGACAATTATTGCATAAAGAAATTAAGAGCAATGACAGAATTACTAACTTCTCTTGGGTTCATTATCAATTGGGATAAAAGTAATTTAAAACCTAGCACATGATTGATTTGGGGTTCTATGTTGACACAGAAAAATTCTGTTTGGAGCTAAGCGATAAAAAACGAGAGCTTATCTTAAACCAAATAAATACCTTGATGACGAAATGATCTTGTAAAATAAGATTATTTGCTCAAATAATCGGTTCATTGATAGCTGCATGTCCAACAGTTGAATACGGTATTTTGCATTGTAAGCTATTAGAAAAAGCTAAACCAGAAGCTCTTGCGCATAACAAAGAAGATTTCGATAAAAGTATGAAGCTACCAAATTATATCTTAGATGATTAAGATGGTGGAAGGAAAATAAACCCAAAACGTCACGAAAGATTAGAATGGCTATTTATAAAAAAAAAAAAAAAAAAGAAATTTTCTCAGACGCTTCGCTAACCGGATGGGGAGCATATTGTGATGGCAAGCAAGCTCATGGTTGGTGGAAATCAGAAGAAAAAGGGTTACATATTAATAACCTGGAACTTCGAGCTACCTTCCTAGCATTAAAATGTTTCGCAGCTGATCTCTTCCATTGCGAAATTTTGATCAGAGTTGATAATTCAACAGCAAAAGCATATATAAATAAAATGGGTGGATCACAATACCTACACTTACACTTACTTGCCAAAGAAATTTAGGAGTGGTGCGAAGAGCGCAAAATTTGGCTTTATGCCTCTTATACTGCATCAAAAGACAATAAAGAAGCAGATAAACAATCTCGCATAAAAAATATAGACATGGAATGGAGTTTGGCAGATTACTCATGTAAACAAATCATAAAACAATTAGAACAAATCATATTTCAATTGATTTATTTGCGTCACGAGTAAAATCTAAATGTAAAAAATATTGCGCCTTCAAGCGTGATCCAGATGCTATTGCTATAGATGTTTTTACAATTAACTGGGAAAGTCATTATTTTTATGCCTTTCAACTTTTTGCCTTAATAACACGAGTACTTCAAAAAATAATCAACGACAAGGCTTCAGGTGTTATTGTAATATTCAAACCTAATAAATATCTTTTAACTTCTCCGCTTAGCAATCATCACCATCATCCAATGGCCCAAACACTTATCCTGGCGACCGCCAGGTTATCAGGGAAGCGTTCTTGAGAAAAAACCTACCAGAACCAGTAATAGATATTTTAACAGCGTCCCTAGCGGACTCAACATTAAAGCAATGCAATAGCGCATTAAAAAATTGATGGATATTTTCTATAGGAAACGGACGTGATTCTTTCAATATTGATCCAAACGCAGTTCTGGAATTTTTATCACAAAAATTTAAAAATGGTGCAACATATGGGACGCTGAACACTGCAAGATCTGCTTTTTCGATAATATCAACAAAAATATTGTTTATGATCCATACATTTAGCGTTTTTTCAAAGGAATTTTCAAACTTAGACCCATAAAGCCAAAATATGATTCAACCTGGGACACAGAACCAGTTCTAAGTAAAACAGCCAATTTGTACCCGTTAACCCAATTATCTTTACAGCAATTAACGGTAAAATTGATAATCCTGCTGGCTTTAGGAACAGGACATAGAATGCAAACCTTTGCCTTAATCTCAATAGACAATATCCCACAATACGAAGACAGCGTTCGAATAAAATTCCAGCTATCATAAAAACTTCTAGATCAGGAGCTTTGCAACCGATTTTACATATCCCGTTCTTCGCGGATAAACCAGAACTCTGCGTGGCGAGCACGCTACTCAGATCCCTTGTCACAAAATTTATAAGAGCCGATGAAAAAAGACTATTCATATCTATTCGTTACACAATGCTGGTTCATCTCAAACATTAAGTCGTTGCATAAAGGCTTATTTAACAGAGTGTGGAGTACATGAAAAATTGTATGCCAATAGTAATCGATATGCATCCACATCAAAAGCAGAAATCTAGATCTCATACGAAAAACAGCAGGATAATCCGAGAGATCGCAGGAGTTTGCCAGATTTTACGAAATACCAATAACAAGTCGATTTAATCACTTTGCGGAAGCAGTTCTTCTTAACTCTTCCAATGAAAACATATCGAAATAGTCACTTATTTAATAATTATAAAAACAGATTGACAATTAGAGTAAATTGAAAAAAAAAAAAAAAAAAAAAAAAAAAAAATTGTTCTCAGGCTCTGAACATCTACTCATGTAATCATGAGGCGAAAATTGCAGTATAATTAAACGATCAAACGAACTTACCTGTACGTGAAGTTCGATCGTAATTATACGATATTTTCGCCGAAATGATTACAGTCCCACCCATACACTAAATCCCTAGGAAATTCTTAAAGAATATCCTTTCCCATAATTTTCTCGAACAATTTTTTAGGCTTTGAAAGTTATGAAGATAGTTACAGTAAAAGGCCGCTACCTCTAAGGAAGGCGCCAAGTTCAAAACTTGAACTCTAAAAAACGTGGTTATAAGTAGCAACAAGAGATGTCACTACTCATGTAATCATTTCGGCGAAAATATCGTATAATTACGATCGAACTTCACGTACAGGTAAGTTCGTTTGATCGTTTAATTAACAAGAACTTCTGGGCAACAGCTTATACAGCGTTTGTGGCAACCTACCTCGAGGTATTAAACATCACCCCCACCTCCCAGCTAGGCAGGCAGATACGTTAACCTTTAACAAAGCTTGTAAATTACAAAAGAGGTTTGTTATAGTTAAAATGCATGAAACAATAACGCCAAATAAATTAATAGTAAATGAAAGCATATAATATAATATCAAAAAGTAATTGAACTGTAAATTTTGTTAACTACACACTTACTAAAGATTTTAGCATCATTTATTTCATTAATAAAAGATGTCCCTATATTTATTACACGTTATATAAACTTGTTAGGGCTCAGTACAAAAATAATAATACTGAATTTTGTAAATATATTTTAATGAAAATATTGTTTTTACGGGTACTGGGAAGTCAGGGTGGGATTTAGCCCCTCATGCTTTTTAGTTGTAAATTTACTCAACTTGTAATACTTTTCAAACGTGTATTCTCAGCGTTTTGCTCATGTACAATCATTTTGCAATTCTATGTAAAACAAACTCTGCGCAGTTTCTTGTTCGTAAAAGTGTCGAAAGTATCATTAAAATTTATACCACGAAGTATATCGCTTTTCATTGATGTTCGCAGTGGTGGATTTACACTAGGGTCAGTCGGGGCTAGTGCCCAGGGCGGCAAATTTTCTAGGGCGGCAAAATTTGGAATGTGAGAAAATATTTTCTATACAATATATAATTAACTAATTCTTTTAAATAAACATTTTATTTTTCAAGAAATATAATTTATGCATTATGTATCAAATCAAAATTTTGTATATTATAATATAGGAAATTTAAGTGAAAACTATTAAAATAGTTTAATTAATTTATTTCCATAAAGGTTTGCAATAATAAAATTTGATATTTTTATTTTCTGGAATTGATAAATTAATATAGTTTTTTTGAAGAATTAAAAATATTTTCAAATTATGTATTATCAAATAATACTAATTAATTTTGATTTAAAAGAACAGTAATAATAATATGTAATACATAATAAATTTTCTGCAATTAATTAGTTATTCTAATTTTTAAAAAATAAGGTATCAAAACTATTAAAATAAAATTTCAGTCATAGGGCGGCATTTTCTAAAGTGCCCCAGGGCGGCAGAAATTTAAATCCGGCCCTGGATGTTCACAATCTATTTTTATGAGCTTAGGTTTCGAGAAAGTAAAAATAACACTTTATTTAAAAAATAAAAATTTATTTAAAGACCCTATTTTAAATCTCTGGTTGGACTGTCCGTAACAAGGAACGTAAATAACACAATCACAGTATCTTAACCTGTACTAAGTGAGTGTAAGCAACGTGTGAAATTCAAATGTTACTTATAAGAAATGAATTTCACACAAGTATGTTTCAGAGCACATTCCAAAACTGAATGATTAGAAACGCATTGGAAATTCCAATGTAGCATAAAAATCTCATGACAACGACCACGTCATGGAATCTTTCAGTTAAAAAATTTGGTTTCTGTCAGCTTAAAAAGTGACGACAAACAAATAAGAAAATTTCTGATTTATTTCGAATTGATGGAAGTTTTCTACTGGGTAGACCCTGGACCCTCGTCTAAATGCGACCCTGTGAGCACTACATTCAATAGAAAAATTCCGACAATTATATTGTCAATAAAAATTATTTAATACATAATCAGGATGACAAAAATTGTATTGAACCCTTAATTCACTTGCACTTGTAAAATGTTTTGGCTTGTTATCTTGTTATATAAAAACAATTTGGTTTAATAATCTTTTAGCAAGAGTTTGTAAACTAATGAAGGAAAAAAACCATATAACTTCTGGGAAAATATGCTTTCTAAAACTATATGGAACCCTGAATTCACTCGCACTTGTAATATGTTGCAATGTTTAATCTTGATATATGAATACAATTTGGTTTATTTATTAAACTTTTTACAAGGAGTTTGTATATTGATGAAGGAGAAAACTAGAAAACTCCTGGGAATGTATGCTTTCTTAAAAATTTCGGTGCAAATATATAATTAAAATTTTTGTTGATGTATTCGTAAAAATTGGTCGGTTTTTTTTTACAGTTGAAATTGTTTTTGCAGGCAGAACGTTAAGGTTAGCGCGAAAACCACCATTATTCAACTGTACTCTTGATTCTTCAATTTTGTCATTATTTGCTGACCCAGTTGGTTCCAAGTCGACTTATATTTACGGTATGAGCCAATTTCAAATACTTACTGTACGGTAAGTAGCCCAAACTGAACGTTTGTTTTGATAAAAAGTTCAAGAAGTTGCATGCGTTGTTTATGATTATATATGCTATGCTGCTAGATGATTTTCCCTATATTGATCGCACATCCCTCAGCGAAGCTGCGATTACTATTAGGCTGATTTTGTATATGGTGGTCAATATTTTGAAGAAATAGAAATTCAGTATGATATTGCCGCTGAGTAAAATGAGTCGGCTGATATAAGACAAATTATTTTAATCGTCAAGAAACAGTAATAGCTTTGAAAGACGTAACTTTAGTAACTAAATGAAATAGAAACTCAAACCATTAAAAGGTGGAAGTTGAAAGCCTTGGTGTCCGACGCAAAGAGTCGAAGAGACCTTAACGGAGTTGAAAGAGCAAGTGCGTGTGTTAAGACGTGATATAAAGTTGTAATTGGTCAACGAACCGAGCGAGAAACGATTTGTGTATATATTTTTGCTTCAATATACTTAATATTCAGTCGATCAACATATTGATTAGGATCTATATTGACTCAATGATATTGTGTAAGGTAAGGTAGACCCATAGGAGTTATTCTAGTAGTGTTTTCAGTAAAAGTATGAGATACATAGGAGGATATACTGCTTCATTATTGTATTAACTTTCATTACAAATAATTATTGAAATTCTCTTCGTAATTATCTGTCATTTAAACAATAATGTACGCCACACTATGATAAAGTGACATACTACAATATAAAAATGAATAATGTGTTCTTTATGTACTCTAGTCACTTGTGTAACTATAAACTATGTTTCGTTTTTTTCCCAAATTTTCTTGATCAATTTTTGTATTATATATATATGTATGTTACCTACAAAGTAGTCATCATCAGTATGAATAAGCTAATCGTAAATAATCTTAAAATAGCGTATGTTATTGGTTACTAATTTGGTTTGGTTTGAACGAACTATAATCTATTTACACTGAGAGTGGCTAGAAAGAAGAACTCTTATTAAAAAACCAAAAGAGTATGCTATAAAAATAATAATATATATATTATAATATATATATATATATATATATATTTTTTTTTTTTTTATATATAAAAATAATACACTTTAAATTTATGTCCGATATATGTCATGGGGAAGAATTAAAATTTTATAATTTTAAAAGATTATAAATTGAAAATTATTAACGTACTAGCTAACCCCTGCCACATTTCGCTCTGGTTTTGTCTGAATTATTAGTGGACTAAATAAAAATAGTCTAGAAACACATTTTATAAATGCAATAAGCTGTCGATCTTTTTCAGTTTTGGACATAAACATGCGGGGGGGGGGATTTTTTTATATGCAATATACAAATAACTATAAATAACTATTGTAAATAATAAAAACGCAACAGTACACAATGTTCTCAAGCGATCTCCCATCGAAGTACTGACTGTGCCCAATGTTGTCTAACTTCTGTGATAGGTCGTGTACCGGTTTTTTTAACGTGGTATACATGTCACGTGGTATTCATGTCGCTTTTGAGGCGACAATCTAAACTATTATAATAAAATTGCTCAACGCGGCCAAAAAAAGTTTTCACTTCAATTATTTATATTAAAATAATATATAGTGAAGTCAAATTATAATTTTTGTATAGATTTTATGGGAAGTTACCAGTTTGAAGTATAATAGGCTATAGCACAAACGTTGATGGAAGCAAAAAATTCCATTAAAGATTAAAAGTTTGACCCAAAACTAATGCTTAATACATTTAATTATTATATCCAATTTTGATAAACTAAGTAAGTAATCAGGGATAAAGGTCTGGCCGTAAATTAAGGTCTAGCCGTAAAGTTCTGACTGGTCGAGTGGGTTTCAATCCAAAGTTCATTCCTACAGAATATGGCTGTGTTCAACATGAAAAAAGTCACTTTTTGGAACTTAATCACGTCATAGATGTCCAAAAAGTTAAATTTTGCTTTATCACATTCAATGTATAGTCAATTTATGTATACTCAATTTTGACAAATGAAGCCTGTAATCCTATTAAATTTGAATCCTGCTTTTAAATGTGTGGTCATATTTAACCTAACTTCAATACGTTTCAAGAATATGGGTTCTTGGTCCCAACATCTAGCACAAACTTGAAAGTTAGCGAAAATGAACATCAAAGATGAAATAAGGATTATAAACGAAAAATAATGAGTTTCAAAATAAAAAATTTATTCAGATAGAATAAGCGTTGCAATTAGTTATGTTATCATTATATTATCAAAAAATCGATTTTTCTAACCTTCGTTTACAAAAACACTCATGTCTGTAAACGAAAAATCGTATGGGTATGAAATACATCTAAACCAAGTAATAAGTAAACTCATATGTCATGTTATGTCAGAAACAAATGTTACAATGGTTTTTACAAAACAAAAAATCTTTTGAACATAGAAATATCAAATACTGAGAGTAGATTTGTTTCAAAGTTTTCATCACTGGTCTACGAAATGGATATTATTGAAAACAATTTTTAAAATGAAATTGTGATGTATAACAAATGTACTATAAGCTAAGCAAGAATCGTTCAATGGATTTTTAAAAAGGAAAAAACCGCGAAGTGCTATTAAATGAGAGAGTGGGAATTGAAGATAGAGACGAAAAAGCCCCCTTTTTGTTTTTCCAAATATCTCGTAAACAAAGGAAAATTTCAAGAAATTTTACGCAAAATTTTTTGTAGAGAATCAAATTTTACATCGGATTGGTATTTTCAAAAATTTGCTTCTTTAAAAAACACTGCTTCTGTATGCTATCCTATAGGAATCGTGCATTTTTCAGGGATAACAGTTAGCCTTTGTTATTTTCTGGCCTCTAAACTACTACTACCTATGCCAAAATCATGTCGAAATTTTGCTCTATGAAAAATTAAAACAAATCCATCCCACGGAAACCATACATTTTACGGGGATAAAAAGTCCATGTGCCATTCCAGCTATAATCTATCTCTGTGCCAAATTTTATACAAATCCGCCCGACAGTTTTTGGGTAATAGAGTAACATACCTGCATCCATTCATCGATCCGTCGACAAAATTACTTTCACGATTTTAATGTATATCAGATTATTGTTTTACTTAATGAAAAAAGGTGTTCTACGTCTATTATTTTCAAATATATGACAATTACAACAAGTTTGGAAAAATGGTGCTACTACATTTCCTCAATCTGACAATGCAGAATTTTTTATTTTAGAATGCGCAAAAGAAAAAGCATCAATGTTTAAAAATGCGATTATTGTTTGCCAAGATGTGTAGGCCGGTCGCTCTATATTGAGACCAACTTATTTGAGATACACACTTTGCGACCATGGTGAATGGGTTCTTAATGTTATCAAATAAAAAACTCAAAAAAGCTGCACAAAAATTGGTCCCGGAACGATTTTTTGGCGGTTTTTTTAAAAGTTTTAGAAAAAAGACGATTTTTTGGGATTATTTGGAAAACTATTGATTTTCGCTGATAACATCAAATAGGAAAGTTGAAGATAATTAAAAATATGTATTTTAAGCTAAAGTTCGTTCATGTATCTCTACCCGTTTTCTAGTTATAAGCAATTGAAGTTTTGAAATTGATAAATTTTTTTCTCGGAAACGGCAAGGGTGGTAGCACTTTTTATGTACTATTTATATTTATACTAAATATGTACAAAAAATCAGAAAATCAATTTTTTTTAACTTGGTTGGTAGTACTTGGTTGGTATAAAAATCTTCTCATACCATTACTCTCGTCCTTACCCCCACCGTTTCAATTTCAAAACTGCTTATAACTAGAGAACGGGTAAAGATAGATGGTCAAACTTAGCTTAAAATACGTATTTTTGAATTATCTCCAGCTTTTATATTTAATGTCATCAGCGAAAATCAATTGTTTTTCCAAGAAACCCAAAAAACGATCTTTTTTTCAAAAAAAGTTCAAAGCAGTTTTGCTTTCCTAGTTCAAAGCAGTACAAAGTTTAAAATACGATATACACACGAAAAAATTTGCCAAAGAAATTATAATTGATTACGAAAAATAGTTCTCAAGTTCTTAAAATTATTCAATGCAGACCACTAATAATATTTGTCATAGTTTAGAATATTGTAATAGAATTTTAAAACGTTCATGGTTTCGTAGATATAAAACCTATAATATCATAAAATCATTTCCAGGGTTTTTCAAAAGGCAATGTATTGAATGCTGCTGCATTGATATTTATAGACTATGATGGTAGTGGGTAGAGGTCGTGTGTCGTTTATACCAAATATTTTAATTAATGAAATTAGTGATGTGCCATATATCCGTTTTCGTATCCGTGTCTTTGGATGTCTGTCATTAATTAAAGACCATTTACTTTTCCAAATAATGTATTTGGCAACTTTTTTGGTATACTTATTTGATTATAATTAAAAAAACTTATTTCGTATTTTACCCATTTATCCTATAAACAATTTACCTACCTATACACTGTCTGTCAGTCACGTCATGAAACATTTTTTTGTCAGCAAACTCTCTGAGAAAATTGACCTCTAGATTTTCTGCAAATTAATTTAAAGAAAGTTCCAAGCTAGTTAAGCTTGTTTGAGACTTAGAAGGCTATGATGGTAGTGGGTAGAGGTCGTGTGTCGTTTATACCAAATATTTTAATTAATGAAATTAGTGATGTGCCATATATCCGTTTTCGTATCCGTGTCTTTGGATGTCCGTCATTAATTAAAGACCATTTACTTTTCTAAATAATGTATTTGGCAACTTTTTGGGTATACTTATTTGATTATAATTAAAAAAACTTATTTCGTATTTTACCCATTTATCCTATAAACAATTTACCTACCTATACACTGTCTGTCAGTCACGTCATGAAACATTTTTTTGTCAGCAAACTCTCTGAGAAAAAAGACCTCTAGATTTTCTGCAAATTATTTTAAAGAAAGCTCCAAGCTAGTTAAGCTTGTTTGAGACTTAGAAGGCTATGATGGTAGTGGGTAGAGGTCGTGTGTCGTTTATACCAAATATTTTAATTAATGAAATTAGTGATGTGCCATATATCCGTTTTCGTATCCGTGTCTTTGGATGTCTGTCATTAATTAAAGACCATTTACTTTTCTAAATAATGTATTTGGCAACTTTTTGGGTATACTTATTTGATTATAATTAAAAAAACTTATTTCGTATATTACCCATTTATCCTATAAACAATTTACCTACCTATACACTGTCTGTCAGTCACGTCATGAAACATTTTTTTGTCAGCAAACTCTCTGAGAAAAAAGACCTCTAGATTTTCTGCAAATTATTTTAAAGAAAGCTCCAAGCTAGTTAAGCTTGTTTGAGACTTAGAAGGCTATGATGGTAGTGGGTAGAGGTCGTGTGTCGTTTATACCAAATATTTTAATTAATGAAATTAGTGATGTGCCATATATCCGTTTTCGTATCCGTGTCTTTGGATGTCTGTCATTAATTAAAGACCATTTACTTTTCTAAATAATGTATTTGGCAACTTTTTGGGTATACTTATTTGATTATAATTAAAAAAACTTATTTCGTATTTTACCCATTTATCCTATAAACAATTTACCTACCTATACACTGTCTGTCAGTCACGTCATGAAACATTTTTTTGTCAGCAAACTCTCAGAGAAAATTGACCTCTAGATTTTCTGCAAAATAATTTATAGAAAGTTCCAAGCTAGTTAAGCTTGTTTGAGACTTAAAAGGCCATACTGTACGTTACTTCTTTACTACGTACTGAACCGTCTCAACCAATATTTTATTTAGAAATGTAGTGAAATAAGCATAGAGATATGAATATGTAGAGAAAGCCATTGGCCAAAACTTACGATATATGTAGCGTGAGAGAAGACTGACAGTGAGTTCACCTGTGTTCTTGTCTAATACTTATACTTATACGTAATATACTGACTATCGTGTACAATCTATGTATATATAAGCGATTTACCACTGATTGACTCATCACGAAATCTCCGAAACTATCGGTCCGTTTAACTTCAAATTTCGCATACTTGCCTCTTTCGTGACATAGACGTCCACTAAGAACGGATTTACGGAATTCATATCCCAACGGATATTTTTTATTAAAAAAAAATTTTAAGAATTTGTCCTTTGTTTTATGGTGGCAATTTTTTCGTGGTGTAGGCCTACTGGGGATCCCACCACAATAAATAACGGGAACGCATCCAAATACACCGAACCTCATGGGTGATGTGGAAATCTGTGTATTCACTAACTGGCAAAAAATTTACATTAAATATCAAATCGAAATTAAACATTTCGTTTATAAAAGAAGTATCGATTCATATCCAAATGGTTAGTGTCCCAGCGAAGAGGGCGGGAATCAGCTAGTAAGTATATATGTATATATGATTATTACAAGGACACAGGGAAACTCATTAGTAGTCTTCTCTATCGCTGCACGTATCGCATTAAAGAGGTTATATATAACATAGAGGCTTAAAAGCATAGGAAACGCAATAAATGAATTATTGCCCGTTATAAAGGAGATCGAAAAAGGGACTGTCTACCCTCTTTGTCTCGCAGCATGACAAAGCGCATACATTGATATTTTGACTTATTGTATAAACACTTGCATGGCTGTGTATTTTATAGAAGTAATATAAAACAGACGAAGACAAGTATACGCTTATTTTTTTTAGGTCTCTCTCTATAAAGATCTTCCTTTTCGATGGCCACATTAAGGTTCTATGTTATAACTTCTATGTATCGCATCTTACAGGCTAGCAGACCTCTAGCGTTCTCTATCTGTATTATCTCTGTGGAAATAAACTATTACCATTTCATTTATTCCTCCTAACTAAGTCGTGTAACACATGCTGAATAATCATACCAACTCTTACCAGATAAGTTTATAATAGTTAATACGCTGAATTTAGTTTTCCTTTAGATTGATAAATATAGGTAAGGTAGTGGAACCAACGATGGTTCAGTTTCCATGATAGCCCACATTTAAATAAAAAGAAAAGTTTTCAATGCCTAATTTATTTTTTATTTCGTGGGCTTGCTTAAATACTATCACAGGCAAAAAAGTAACCCATCCTTTACATAAATACGTCGACATTTTAACGTTGGGTTTTAGTTTTCAGTGTATAAGCAGTACATTTTCATACCAAAACATTTGAATGAAAGGAAAGTTTCTGATTTTATACTATGTATATATGAAATATATCAAAGTATACTAAGTTTAGTCCTAAGTTTGTAGCGTTTAAAAATATTGATGCCATCAAGGTACATCCGTCTGTCTGCCAACACGCAAACTCAAAAACGAAAAGAGATATTAAGCTGAAATTTTTATGGCGTGATAAGGAAGTAAAAAGAAATTTTTTTTGTATTTTGAAGTTAAGTGAGTCTTGCAAGGTTCCAGTACCTTATTCAAATTAAGTGGTTAAGTTGAACTAGAACGCGCGTATCCTGTAGAACTTATATGGTTATGTTATATTGTGTGACTACATATATAAATAATAAAAAAATACTCGCCGTCTCACAGCATGTGAGTCTGCATATAGAGAAAAATGGTTTATGTTATTTTTATCGGAACTAGTATGAACTCTACAATTGGAGTTAAAGGATATTTATTGGATAGCCGGTGACGAATGTATACTTTGTGTCACAAAAACGCACATTTTAGTATACATTTTGACTTTTATTTCACGTTTTCTACCATAAAGGTTGTATAAATATCGAAAATAGTTTGTCGTGAACATGCTTCCGCTCTATGGCATCCAATAAGAATCATACGATTTCAATTCTAGAATAAATTTAAAATAAAGATCCGCATGCGTATCCTCGAAGCTTGACACTAATGATCCGTATACGTCTATCTATATACTCAGATCTACATTTTTCTAATACGCCTGATACGGAACAATACTACTATAAATATATTATTGTTCTTTTACCAAGAATTCTTTGAATACTCTATTATGGCATAACTAAAACAATAGAGTCAGGCAAAATGTATATACTAAAAAACGATATTATTTTCTATAAAATGTTTATTTAATGCCAATCTTGATTACGAAACTGGTTTTGACACATTCATTGATTAAATTAAAATTATGTAATGCAGAATCCCTCCCGCTTTATCGAACGATTTCAACTTTTCTTTAAAAAAATTTTCAAAATCATGTAAAGAATGATTGGATAAACAAAACTATTATACAACAAATAAACTTTGAAACTTTGTGAGCTAGCTACCTTTCAATTCACTCCTTTGATCCAACTACCTCCTCTTATTTTCTATGTGGACATCCCTCTAAGCTGTGAACTTATTTAAAAAAACAAACTTTAAATAACTTTCTTCTAAGGTAAGTCAGATACAGAAATATATTTCAGCAAAAGTAATTCGTATCAAAGGAGGGCATCTTATAGACGCCGTATTGAACGTTGATTTTGAAGGTGAGTTAAATGTACAATCGATTTCGTTAAGTAAGAGGGTAGTAAATTAGGTAGTTGTTTCTTATAAAAACACGAATATTTTATGTATGAAACATTTTTTCAAGATATGAATCGATTCCACAGAAATTGAATGCAAAAATATACTAAGAGAATTAAATTTTTGCTCCAATTTCGAAATTAAAATTTTTTTCAAAAAAAAAAAAAAAATATTACCTTTTTTTATGATAAATAGTTTTCTAATTTACAGATTTTTTTATCTCTTACCTGTAGTAATATCGAGGGAAGTTGCATCTGGTACAAGGGTGGCTAGTGACTTCTGAAACATACTATGTAAACCTACATTTATATGTCTTCTCTCTAAAACCCGCAATATAAGTTCGATTTTAAACAGGAAACTGAGCTTGCTCTTTATCTAGGCAGAAAAGATCCAAAATTTGTATGATAATACCTCGTCCCAGATATAAACTACTATTGGATTAGGTTCGTCAAACTGTACATATATTTCCACAAAATATACCTTTTTTGCAATTCGGAGGCAAAACCCCAAGATGCTAGTACCATATTGAATTATTAATAAAATGTATTTATTCTCTAAATTGAAATTTTCAAAAAATTTGATTTTCCATCAATTTTTTACTTTTCAAAAACTTTAACTTTCAATCAAAAATTTTATTTGTAAAATTCGATTCAAAGCAAGTAGGTTTCAAAACGGGCTACATACACTATAAAACATTTGTTTGGCAAATAAAAATGTCAAATATGCAATTAATATTAAATTTATTCAATAATAAAAGAAATACAAGCTGTGGGAGATATGGCCATTAGAAGGCAAACCAATCATTTTCTAATTAAGTTAAATATTTTGTATTCATTGATTAAAATTTAGAACATTTATCGTAAAATTGTCATTGTAACAGAATGAGGTAATTAATTTAACGAAATGATAAAATTTTTCAAATTCTTTATATGTCAAAGGTGAATGATCAATTTGTTAGCTATTGTTGTCAAAATTCGATTCATATTGTTGAAGGAATTACAACAACTGATTTTATATTATTAATTCCAATACAGTTTATAATCCATTAAGTGCGTATGATAAATATAGTAGCCTTGGTGACTCTGGAAATTTTATTCCAACGTGTTTGATTGGCAAACCCGTTTGAAAAACGTGTTTGATAAAATGCATATTTTGTGGACCCTATAATAACTATAAAACATTCGTTTGACAAACGCGTTTGGTAATTGATATAAAATCCTTAAATCTCCTAGTTATACCCCCTAGAAAGCTCTTGAAACTTGTTTGCCATGAAACAATATTTGTCATGAATTTCTCCTGTTTCAATTGGATCATTAAAAAGATTTTTTAGCTTTGTGAACACATAAAAAAATTATTCATTTTCAAAACTAGGTATCGATTTTTGAAGTTTTCTCAAACCATAAAAATTGCTTGCGTGATAGCAAGATAAAATACATGAAGGGAAATTAACTGGAAGCATTTGTTTTTTGAGAGGAAAAGTATAGATGAAAGTATTTCATTATAACGACACAATTATTAGTTTTCTTTGATGTGTATAAATTCCTAGTTAATTCTCCAAAAATATAGACTAACGTACTGCACTTAAGGTTAACAAGGAAGACTGGGGCTGTGCTTTGGAGATACTTCTGTTATCTTTTTATTTATCTGTATTATGAAAAACGGCTGAAGTTATTAAAATGTTTTTTTTTTTTTTATAGTTGAAGTTTACGAAAAAATGTTTCAAACTACAGTTTGAAACGTGTTTATTTTTTTTATGAGGGACATTTTTTACTTTTAAACTTTGATTCTTTCTCTAATGATTTACAAAATGGGTTCTACAGGTCCCAAAACCCATGAGCTATTTAAGAAATTTCTTTTTATGTCCTGAACACCGCGCTATAAAAATTTCAGTTTGATATCTATCTCCGTTTTTGAGTTATCGTGATAACGGACGGCTACTTATAAAATTTTATTCGTATCATTTATAATATTTCTAAGCGTCACAAACTTGAGACTAAAATTAGTATACCTTGTTATAATGTATATATTTCATATATACGGTATAAAAATTACTCTGTACATTTTCATGTTATTTATTATTAAATTTTTAGTTTGTATAAAAAAGTTTATTAGGGTTGGTATCTTTAAGTATCTAATTTGTACAAAAGTATCGAAAATAATATTGTAAAGTAAAACCATTATTAAAATAACTGATTGTATTTTAAATATAATAAAAAACACCTTACTTAATACTCATACATTTTTTTAATTTCCCCCACTGTCACTGTTTTATATCCAATAATGAGTTAAAAATTAATTTATTAATACATGCATGTTAATTACATCACATTTACTTCTATTATTGAAAGTTGTTTAGTCGTGTATTTTTTTAATCAAGTTCTTTTTTTCAAGTTTGTTTTATATATTTTGAACTCCTGAACACAAGTTTTTCGTATGGATCGCACGAATTTGAATGTCTGTTGAATTTTTATAAACTAATTGCTCAATAGTCATATTGATTTTTATACCATGCATATATGTAATATGCAAGGTATACTAAGTTTAGTCCCAAGTTTGTTACGCTTAAAAATATTAATGCTACCAAAAAAATTTTGGTCTAAGTGTTCATAAAATCACCTAATTTGTCCATTTCCGGTTGTCCGTCCGTCCTTCCGTCTGTGGGCACGATAACTCAAAAACGAAAAAAGATATCAAGCTGAAATTTTTACAGCGTACTCAGGACGTAAAAAGTGAAGTCGAGTTAGTAAATGAGCAACATAGATCAATTGGATCTTGACCTATGGGTCAGTAGGACCCATCTTGTAAACGGTTAGAGATCGAACAAAAGTTTAAATGTAAAAAATGTTCCTTATCAAAAAGTAAACAACTTTTGTTTTATGAAACATTTTTTCATAAACATCACTGTTTACCCGTGAGGGCGCTTTGGCGTAAATTGTATAGTATGTATTATATAAATTGTATATGTATGTGAAATGTGATAGAGTAATCAACACTATTTATGCATGGTATTTCAACAATTAACTCAGTCAATTGTTTGTTTTCACTTGTTTGCTTTAATTTTAACCAAAAAAGTGGGCCTAAGATTTTTTCACACATTTTTACGAGATAAAAATTGATTGAATAGATCAAATTTTTAAATTCGAAATTACTAGATGTATTAACTATTTCAATAAATTTTCGATTTACAGAAAAAAAAACCAGATAATAAATTACATTAAATTTTAATTTTTACAACTAAGATCAGGATAAATATATTTTATCTAAAAGTAAACGAAAAATTCTAATTTAATTTTCCTAAAATCGAAACTATCTCTGAAACGTAAAATTTGATAAGAAAAAAATATAGTTCAATATATTTTTTACAATTTAATAAAACAAACTAAATATTACAAAATCTGGTGGTTTCCCCCCTTTTTTTACCACCCTCCCCCTGATTTAGCTTAATAATTTAATCAGTTTTAAGTTTAGAACTAATAATCAGTTTTGCACAAAGTCGCTCACATTATCGATTACGTATAGCTTAAAAAGTGAGACTTTCCGAGAATTTATTGAACCAGTGACTTATTTAATGCCTGATTTGTAATTTAGTATTTGTGCCGTAATCATTATTTGGGTAATATAATTTGGCATCTAAATTTGATGTTTTCGAATTTTTATGATCACCTGTATATTTCAGGATTACAATAACAATCATTTCAGTTCAATTTCATCTCCATGAGTAACGAATTGAAGTTGAATTTGCCTGTTAAGCATCAGTATATAAAACTCTTGTAAAATTTAGACTAAATTTAATTCAGAAACTAGGGACATCATAGTTAGGTAAAAGGGTTCCAGACAGTCGTACTCGTTTTGGCTTAATGATAAGAATTTTTGTAGACGTTTCTGATAAGAAAGTCCAAAAGTTTCCAAACAAGTATTATTACAAAGCCTTTCCAATTAATAAATGAGATTCTAGTGGCAGTGTAATAAATGACATTCTTATCAACTAGAAATGACATTTTTCTAGTTGACTGGTTTAGAATATCCGAAAAGAAATTATAAATTATTATATTTCTACTCGTTAACAATCTGTAATTAAAATTTATGTATATTAATTTTAAAACACGTATAGTTGGCAAATATCAAAATATTTTCTCTAGCTACTTACTAACGTGTAAATATAACGTATAAGTGAAAACAAACAATTGACTGAGTTAATTGTTGAAATACCATGCCTAGTCAGTGTTGATTTCTTTATCACATAACACATACATACATGTGACACATACATACCTGATAATCAAGTATGGTACATATTATAAAAATTCCGCCTAATTAGCGCCCTCACGGGTAAACAGTGATGTTTATGAAAAAATGTTTCCAACAAAAATTGTTTAATTTTTGATAAGGAAGATTTTTTACATTTAAACTTTTGTTCTATCTCTAACGGTTTACAAGATGGGTCCTACGGACCCAAGACCCAATTAACCTATGATGCTCATTTACGAACTTGATCTCACTTTTTACGTCCTGAGTACGCTGTAAAAATTTCTCGAAAATCAGCTCGATATCTTTTTTCGTTTTTGAGTTATCGTGTCCACAGACGGACGGACGTACAACCGGAAATGGACTAATTAGGTGATTTTATGAACACCTATGACAAAATTTTTTTTCCTAGCATCATTATTTTTAAACGTTACAAACTTGGGACTAAACTTAATATACTATGTATATTTCATATATACATGGTATAATAATACCTAAGCAAAGCGATATAAAAAGGAATATTAAAATAATTTTTAATAAAAAATACTTTTTAAGGGACAAGCTTTTATTGTACTAAAAAGTAGAAAATAATTTTATCTAGGAGTCACATAGATTGACTCATATCGTACTCATACCCGACTATTTGTAAAAGCTTGAGACGCTCAATTTAATATATCAAAAAGCAACTCCACCTGTTTAATTCTTTTTCGATTCATTTTTGATATTAAGCGCCTCAAGCTTTTACAAATAGTCGGGTATGAGTGACTCATAGATAAAATTATTTTCTACTTTATTAGTACAATAAAAGCTAGTTTTTAAAAAATTTTTAATTAAAGACTAAAAAAATGTATTTATACAAAATATAGTGGAGGTGGTGGGAAAATCAGGACGTTACACCCTTACCATTTCAGCTCAATCGGAAACCGGGAAGTGGATCAAATTTGACTTGCTAGATTTGATTACAGACAGGTACGGGACAGGTGAAACTAAATAAAAGCTTGTAAAAATATATCTCTTTGGTAAATATATCTCAAGATTTGAAATCAGGAACCAAATAAAGGATCTTGGTCCTAAATATGATGAGAAATACGTTGATAAAAAATAAAAACAAACAATTAAATATCTTCTTTAGAAGTCCACTTTCTGAGCGTAATTGGTGGTTAGTAAAACCACAGTTAATATATGCGGGTGAATCAGTTCAATACAAAATAAGAACCACCAGGTTACAAACAGCAATTCAATCGTAATTATGCTGGCGACGAAATACAAAACATACACTTATAATGACAATGATAAATATACATTATTATTTCAAAGTTGAATGTTATTATTTAGTTTAAGTGCTTAAATAATATACATTAAATTTATAAATAATTAATTATTAATTATAAATTCATTTAATTTAATTGTAATCAAATGTTTTTTTAAAAATAATAACTAGCAAACTTTTAAAAAATAACTAGGTATTATTTAGGGATGTTCCGACTTGTCGTTAAAGCCGACTATCCGGCTCCTAACTTTGTATGCATTTTTCAAAAAAAAATAAAATAAAAGGAATTACTTTTAAAAAAACTGATTGTTAATTGACATTTTTATTGTAGAACAGTTTTACATATTAGGTTCGATATCGGTATTTGATATGGTTCATTATCGTAATATTTGCTGTTTTTCCCTACCCACCCGGAGAAATTATCGTTTGGCACTGATTATACTTGACTTTACGGGAATTATTCTACAATTGGTCAAAGGAATTCCATACACGAGATTTTCGAATCTATTTGGCATGATTAAATAAAAATTGAAATTGAGCTTTATCATTTTAAGGTTTTTGAGGCGCTGCAGAAAAAGAAACACCAATAACTTAAAATTTTGAGAAATTATTCTTAAACATGTTGAAAAGTCACAATTAAATCTTATATATTTAAACGAGCAATTCTTGTATATATATAAATATATATATATATATATATATATATATATCAACGATCTTGGAAATGGCTCCAACGATTTTCATGAAAATGAGTATGTAGGGGTTTTTTGGGGCGATAAGTCGATCTAGCTAGGTTTCATTTATCAGAAATGTCGTTTTATCCGTCTTTTCATGAAAAATTCATCAGACATCTATTGGTGTATAACGTAGTTAATGAAATACAATGCAAATTATAACATAACAAAAAGGAGGCGTCTGAGTAGTCTAAAGTGAAAAATATGACTCTTGCTGACATCTATTGGCGAATAACCGAGCGAAGCTCGGTCATCCAGATATTTTTTATTAAACAAAAAAAAACTCACAATTAAGTTATTCAGAGAATAAGTTACCGTAATTTAACATTAATGCTTATATGGGATAGTCATAATTTTTAGACTTTTAACAAAGATTTAACATAGTTATCGAAACAAGAATTTTTTTTATAATAAGTTTTAACTATTTATACAAAAAATAATAACTGAACATTTATACAAAAAATAATAACTGTTTACTGAAAATTACAATTAATAAATAATTAGATAAAACTGCAATTTCCATAATAAGTCGTTAATTTATGATAACTTATTTTCTGAAAAACTTGCATAATTTGCAAAAAATCTTTAAAAAAATTTAATTGTGATTTCGTAAAATGATTAAAAACAAATTCTCAAAATTTTAAGTTAATTATTAAATTTTTTTTTAATACTGTTTATTTTTCTGTAGGGCCTTAAAATCTTTAATGAATAATAACAGTATTGTTATTGTAGGTACTGTCTTTTTTTTTACACAAAACACTACTCTGACCCGTGCAAAAGTAATCATCAAGGAACAATGCTAAGTAAACAAAACACAATTACGACATGCTTGCGATACGCTGTATACGAAGCGCCATGGATATAACTGTATACCCCCGAAACAGTTATCGACTTGCCATAGTCGGCACATCACTAGTATTATTCTTGGCAAATTTTTGTGATGAATATTCACTTTCGACTATTGTTTGTTCTCTTTGAGAAAAAATTTCTATCCTATTTCGTTAATTCTCACTCTCGATTACTTCGAAAAACGATTCTAACAATTTTTGTGATATTAGTGACCATATCAGAGTCCCGACCCATTTTGAGCTAGGAAGTGGTCTAAAAGTTTCTATATATCTACTATGACGTAGGAAAATCCTTATCGCAATTGTTTAATCTTGCTTTTTGTCAGTCACTATTAAAAATGTTTTAAAATGAATTTCAATTTTCTTGCAAGCTCCGTTAAACATTACTTTTTTAGATCCTTTTTACCCGACTGCCAAGGAGTGGTTATGTTTTTCGCGCATATCTTGTATATATGTATGTCGTATGTATGTATGTATATATGAATGTATGCATGTATGTATGTATGTATATTTGTAAATATATTTATTTCCTTTTATCTTCCAAACGGCTTAATGGATTTGAACATTTAAGGTATCGTTATATTTTTCTCAAAATCTCAAGCGTTCTTAGATAGGTATAATAGATATGAAAGTGTATATAGATATGAAAAAAATGGCGGATTTTCAGAGCGAAATAATAATACGTAAATAAAAAAATTTACAAAACCTATCGAGTAGAGCATTAAAGTAAAGAAAATTAAAAACGGATTCCAAAAATATATATATGTTTAATTAGGAAATAAAAAATTGGTTTAAAAGTTTTAATACTGTATAATAAGACGGTTTTTTAAGTGCTGAACACTAAAAAGAATACAAAAATAAATAATTAAAAAAATAAAAGACCCGACTGCGTTAAATAAAATCTGAAAAGAAAGAAACAAATCCATAGTTTAAATAGCGACTTTAACAGTCGGGACCCATTAAAATTTAGACCGACTAAAATCTTTCAAATAATGGGCCCGTTGTTAAAGTCGCTACGTAAACTACTGGGCTTGTTTCTTACTTTTCAGATTTTATTTAACGCATTTGGGTTTTTAATTATTTTATTTAGTACAAAAGTCCAATTCCGATGCATAGCACCAGAGCTTTAGGGTAGGTTATACAAGCATAACAATTAGTGATGGTTAAATTACTTGATACATAAGCTATTCAATATGACTGATCGGGTTACTGAAATGGAACATCTTACGTTTCTCTCATATCATGTTATATTCTACTACGATGTTATGGATATGAATTATATTAGATCGGTTTCAGTTATTAGAGCGGTTACGGTTTTAAAATTATTATGGATATTAGAAAGGATATTAGATTTTTCAGAAATTGTGAAAGGACAAACGGTTGTTTGTCTATCAGTCTGTCAACACGATAACTCAAAAACGAAAAGAGATATCAAGTTGAAATTATAGCGTATTTAAGACGTAAAAAGTGAGGTCGAGTTCGTAAATGAGCAACATAGGTCAATTGGATCTTAAAACAGGTAATATTGTTTTTTATGAAAATATCAGCATTCTTGATTTGAAACATTTTTTTGAAAACGTTATAGTTTAGACAAAAATTCAAGGTAAAAATCTAGCTTATTAATTCAAATTATGCAAGCTTTTTAATTCAATTTTTGATAAAAGTAGGAGACTGAGATCTTTAATGCTTTTAAATATTTTAAAATTTTCATAAAGTATTAATTAAAGTATTATTAATTTATTATTTATATACAAATTATTTTAATAGAATTCTTCCAATAATAGTAGTCAATTACGGAAGTAAACAGAGGCAACGAATATTAATAGAATAAATTTATTTTTTTTAAAAACTTGAAGTCAATGTTAATTTTATTTACTTGTTTTTCAAGCATAGAAGAATCTCAACAATTAGTTTTTTGTGTATCCTAGAAGTAAATAAATAAGTGTATGTATTGTTATTGTGTGAAGTTGTTGGCTTTCAAGCACAATGAAAGCATACCTACACTTTTTTTATTATTGAGTAATATTAATGTTATTGCATACAAAACGACAGAACATCACCAACCGAAAAAGCTTTTTTGAATAGCTATCTATACCTTCTTATTGTTGTGGTAAAGTCGCATGAAAAATGATCGCATGCGCATTCAATCAGTTTTCAGTTGAGTGTAGTATGAACATATTACATAGAAGTTCAGAACATAATAAACACTTCGCTCACATTTCTGGTGGAATCAAAGTATATTATCTATTTGTATTTATCTGCTGTATATTATCTTTCACGAAGTTGTTTTTAAAAGTGTTTTACAGAATATTATATCCGCGTAAAATAAATTCGATTGCGTTATTTTAACAAAAGTGTTATATGTAAATTTTAAAAAATAATAGATAATTTTTTTCGTTTAAAAACTGAAAGTGAAATTAATAATTTTAATTTGTTTTGTTTATTATTTGTTGTTTTTTTCTTGAGTGCGTAAATTTAATTTTTAAAAACTACTACTGGAATTATGGATAAATTTCAAGATTTTCAAAAGTACGTAGAAGTTTTAAATATAGTACATAAAATTCTATAAACGTTAATATTTGTATATTGTTTGCGAAATTGATAAAAATAGATTTGTGGACAAAGTGGACCCGGAAAAAATAGACCTAAAAAATAAATTCGGAAATAATAGACCCAGAAAAAAAAGGTTCGGAAAAATTTATACCCAGAAAAAAGATTCGGAAAAAATTTACGATTATATTAATATTTAACACTCATTACCTACTATTATTACATTCAGTTACTTTCTTTCAGATTTTTTTTTCCGGATGTTTTGTTTTAGAATTTTAAGATTTTTTTCTCTATTTCATTTTTGTGGCCTTGAAGTTGCTTTTTGTACTGATGAAGGAATTTTGAAAAAATTTCTTCAAATTTTCATCGATCTTACCTAATAGATGTCAAAAATGATTTAAGTCCCATTTGAATAAAATTTGGTATTTGAAATGTCAAGTTCGTTAATGAGAAAATTCGAACGATAAACAAGGGAGGGAGGTGCGCATAGAACAAAATTTTGATATTTTTCAAAATAAAAAATATTTTTGTATTTGTTAATCAGTTTTAAGCAAAAAAGTACTTTTGTGATTTTTCTTAGCCGCTTAGTTTTTGATATAAAAATTCTTAAAAAATTAAAAATGCAATATTCCATTTTAAGATTCGATACCTATTAGGTTCTGAAGTTTTTACCCCTTGTGTTCAAATAGGACACTATTACTACTAATCTAATAAAAGAAAAATGAAAACGGAGATACTATAAATATAAATATAATAATATAATAAATATTTATATTTATTATTTTATATATGTCACAGTT
Organism: Chrysoperla carnea; assembly: GCF_905475395.1. NCBI lineage: Eukaryota > Metazoa > Arthropoda > Insecta > Neuroptera > Chrysopidae > Chrysoperla > Chrysoperla carnea. The sequence goes on along the minus strand of NC_058337.1, from coordinate 57,711,452 downwards.
AGTATATTTGGTTCGGCAGCCACAAGATCATACTGTCACGTCGTGAGACGCTCGTCGTTCTTTGAGTTTTTTTTATTTATTTGTTTATGAATAAAAATTTGAATCTATTTTTCGGAATATTTTCATCGGGCCTTTTTTCCAAGTCAATTTTTTTCGGAGGTATTTTTTCCCAGATCTATTTTTTCCAGATCTAGTTTTTCCAGATATAATTTGCCGGATCTATTTTTTTCGAAGCTATTTTTTCCAGTCCATTTTCTTCTTAATCAAAAAAAAAAAACATATCGAGTAGCTTAGAACTAGTTCAAACAGATACTCGAAACTGTCATCATATTACCTGAGTAAATAAATTACATAATATTACATACCTACACTGTGTGAACTTTATAGTGGACGTTGGTTGCGTCGGAATGTTTACAAAGATAGTAGAATATTGTTTTTCTAAATATCTCGAAAAAGAATAAAATAAATATCTAAAAGCCTCGTTTTTTTAATAATTATTTTCATTAAAATTTATGCGAAACCGGAGAATTTTTAAACAAGAATTTGAGTCCAAATAAATTTAAAATCATTTACAACAAAGTACATAGGTACTATTTCACAGTGATGTGGCAAAAAAATTAGTAACAAAAATATTTTGTAATCTTTTTAATAATAGATTTTTAAATAAAAGAATATACTATTAATTTTTTATTTTTTTTGGTAGTAAAGATTTTTTTAATTACAAAAATCGATATTATTCGCACCGTGCGTGAGTTTTATTGGAGGCGTTTCCATTGTAACGATACACTACTTTAATTATAGAATTGTATGGATGCATGTATAATTGTATGGATTGCCTTTATGACTTACATTGAAAATTTAATATTATTGTTTCACAAATTTAAATAAATAATTTTGATAATTTACATTTGAAAAATAATATTTGTGCAATTTGATTTCTTATTTTCACAATATTAAATGCATTAAATTTAATTAATTATTGTTTTTCAATAGTTTTAATTTGTCATTTTCTATAACATTAACATTTAAAGAATTGCAAATTAGTCATAACAGCCACCTTTATCGCCATAATTTCTCACTGGAAGCGCTGGCATCGATTTTATTGTCCCTACCATGACTACGCACACAACGAATATCTGAATAATTATTATTTTTAAAAATAGATTCTTTACAAAAGAAAAAAAAGTATTATTCAATAATCGGTTTTTTGAAATTCACACCCCAACAATGAAAAAAATTGTATTGGTCAATTTTGAAAGAAGTTTCAAAATGTTTCAGAAACTTAATATTTTTTTGTAAGAGAAAATTTTTGCATAATATTTTATCGAAAAATGAATGTATTATTTAAAATTAGCAATAAACCTTGTAAACTTCCTTGTGAGTTAGGAATTTATTACATTCATTTCAAAAATTAAATATTTTTTTAAACAAATCTTATCATGATTTTTTAATTATTAATTAAGAATTCAAGAACTCTCTCTAATTTGTTGACCCTATCACGATTTAGAATTTACATCCCTTCATAATTAGGTGTATGTGTCATCAAAAAAAAAAAAAAACTGTCAATAACTTTTTGATCTTGCGATTCATGTAGCAATAGTAGTACCATATTTCCCCAATTTCTGTTTTAATGTCACATCATTCGGTCCTTTCCTTTCAAATCAATAAACTATCCAAAAGTAAAAGGTGGTAAATAATGTGCTCAAGAGGTTTTTGAATTAAAAATTGAAGCAATCATAAAAGCCAAAATATCGACTGGAAATTATGAAAAAAAAAAAATTTGAAATTTGAAATTTTTTATTTAACCTACGATTCGTATTTTTCCAACCATGGTTGGAACATGCATGTTACGATGTATTATTTTTAGAGTATAAATTTGGATTCAGGGGGCTCAGTAACACCTACTTGCATAAGTCATTTGAGAGGGCTATTCTTGTCACTTGGAAGACTGTTACTATCGGAAGCCTTTTTTTTTGCAGAAAGACGATCACCCGATTTGATCAAAATTCCGCACTCTAGCTTTACAATTTACGGTCCTGACTTTTGTAAACTTTTTTTTTTTTTTTTATTTTGCTATAAAATTAATAATTTCGAGTGTAGAAAATTTAATTTACATTTTGAAATAAATTAAGTCAAACGAAATATTTGTATTAAAGTGTTTTTAAATCAAGAATGACTTGAGTTTAACATTTATGTTTAAATTAAGTAAAATTTAAATAGTCTTTCAGTGCTAAATTTTTAGATTTAAACAGGTATATACTTAATTCTTACAAATGACCAGTTCAATTTTTATTTATGCCAGACTCTCTTTTTTTATTGGCGCACGTAAAATGCATTTAAATGGCACGCAACTTTGGTCGCAATTTTTTTCATCTTCAATTTACAAGCAGTGCAAAATAACTGTGTAAAGTTTACTTTTTTTTTTGTGTTAAATATATAACTTAGTTGTTTTTTATACGATGTATATAAGTAATACACATCAAGGTATACTAAGTTTAGTTCCAAGTTTGTAACGATTAAAAATATTGATGCTACGAACAAAATTTTGATATAGGTGTTCATAAAATCACCTAATTAGTCCATTTCCGGTTTTTTGTCTGCCCGTCTGTATACCTACACGATAACTTAAAAACGAAAAAATAAATCAGGCTGAAATTTTTATAGTGAGCTCAGGACGTAAAAAGTGAGGAAGAATTCGCAAATGAGCAACATAAGTCAATTGGGTCTTGTAAATTGTAGAGATAGAACAACAGTTTGAATGTAAAAAATGTTGCTTATAAAAAATTATACAACTTTTGTTTGAAACATTTTTGCAAATTAGGCTCAAATTGAACAGTATGTTCTATAAGGGAATATCAGTTATGTATGTGTGACATGTATGTATGTTTAATGTGACAGTGTAATCAACACAGTCTATACATGGTATTTCAACAATTAACTCAATCAATTGTTTGTTTTCATTTGTTTTATGTATATGTTAATACTTGTTGATATTTTGTTTAGATGATAAAATAATATATACAGTGTGTCGCATTTAAGATGAAAACACCCTCATATATTCGTTATTTATAAAAGTATTGATTTGAAATTTTGCACAATTATACAGGGTGATGGGTCATATTTTTTTAGGCACTTAACCGAAATCCGAACTTTTAACTCAGCCTACTACAAATTTACAAATAGGGCCGATTCTTAATATTTTAAAATATCGAAAAAAATTATAAGAAAAAGTTAGCTTAGAATATTTTTTATACCCATACACCGATTTTCCTACTGTATTAAATGGCGCTAGATAAATGATGTAGAAAACTAGCTACAAAAGTCGTTCTTTCTGGAGCCAACTGCGGCCAGAAAGTACGAAGTACTCTCGGCTAGTTGATATAATAAAATAAATTAAAGAAATAAAATATTGGTTTTATGGGTTATTTTTTTTTTTACATACTATTGTTCAGAGAACATCGGAAATGAAATATCGGTCTCCTTTAAAACATTATTTACGCGTAACATTTTTGGCGAACTCTGTATATTGTGGGTAGTACATTATGGTTTATGATAATTTATCCAAGCAGATATTTATTGTTTAGATTTCTTTAGTATTATAAATAAAAGCTCTCGCTTGGGAATTATTTCACCTGTTATTTCGGTTCTTTTTTTTTATAGATATAACGGATATTATTAGTTACATATATCTCATGTAAGTACATTGCAAAAATTTTCACATTGCATTTTTGTACATTCTGGCTTGTGATTTTACCAAACTTTTTTTACCACAAAAATTAAGGGCTATCATTTTATTCTTTTTTTATGGTATATATACAAAACTTTTATTATATGATAAAAGCATTGTAATGTTAGTAAATTTATATCTCGACATGCAAAATTTTTTTAATAGGTAGATATTTGTAAATAAATAAATGAAATAAATACCAAATGATTGCCTGCATGTGAGCATATGTAGGGAAAAGTGGAGCTAATTCACTTTTTAAGGATAAAATTGATAGTCCTGTATTATAACGATTAAAACAATGTAACAATCTGCCCCCAGATATTGTAACAACATGTACCCATAGCATCATTTTCTAAATTTTATTAAATCATTTCATAGAATTATGTAGGTATTAATTGTAAGAATGGTTAATTATTATTTAAGACATTTTTTAACAGGATGTAAAAGTAAATGTTTTAAATTAATTAGATATTTATATAAATGTAAACAAACATTTTTTACAGTCGATATTTTCTGTAACCCAACCAAAATGATGCTTGTGTTCACACCCACTCACTGAATTGTTTGACGAAAAATTCATTGTGAAGGCGTAATTAATATTAAGATTTTGTTATACCATGTCTATATGAAATATTTCATAGTATATTAAGTTTAGTCCCAAGTTTGTAACGATTAAAAATATTGATGCTACCAACAAAATTTTGTTATAGGTGTTCATAAAATCACCTAATTAGTTCATTTCCGGTTGTCTGTTCGTCTATCCGTCTGTCTGTCCGTAAGCACGATAACTCAAAAACGAAAAGAGATATCAAGCTGAAATTTTTATAGCGTGCTTAGTACGTAAAAAGTGCGGTCGAGTTCGTAAATAAGCGACATAATACATCTTGTAAACCGTTAGAGATAGAACAAAAGTTTAAATAGAACAAATATTCCTTATACAAAAATAAACAACTTTTGTAAGAAACATTTTTTTTGTAACCATCACTGTTTACTCACGAGGGGAGGAATATCAGTTATGGATGTGTGGTTATCTTTACTTACGTGACGTCAAAAAACAAGAATTGTGTCATCAACACTGCCTATACATGGTATTTCAACAATTTACTCAGTCAATTGTTTGTTTTTACTTGCTTTAATATGAAAATTATACTTTATTTTCAACAAACACATATACAGTGCAAATTTAAATATTATATCTTGCTTGTGAGATTCACGTTTCAGATAAATCGAAGAACCTTGTCTAAGTTATCAGTAGCATCACTTAAGATATCTGCTATCACCTGACAAATTGATTATGTTTCTTGTTTTCTTCGAATTTCTTGCATGTTATTAGTACGTGCTTAACGTTGAGGTGTACATTGCATTGGGAGCAGATAGACTTTGGATCTTTTTTTAGAAGATATTGGTGAGTAAGTTTCGTATGGCCGAGACGAAGGCTTATTATTATGACTTGAGCTTGTCGATTATGATACGTCGTCGATCCACAGATTTGTGTGCTTTTTTATCGCCCATAGTTGATTAATACGGTGGAAAATGTCGTCTTTGGCGCATTTTATTTTTACTGCTGTGTGTGCTTCGTTTGCTTAATGATTGGCTTGTTCATATCCATTTATTGTTAAATGTCCCTTTTTAAACATATTACGAGCGTAGAGCTGAATTTGTTCTATGATAGTTGTTTTAGTTTTGGCATTTTTACAGCTAGGAAACATTGATGGGCCATTAGAGATTAAAATGACCACCCTAATCTAGTCAGATTATCAATAATCCCTAATATATATTTCCTATATTTATCCTTTACCTATATATATATTATAAATATCACCCGGAACACTTCTATATCACTTCATCATCACCCGGAACGAAAAGCTTTAAAACGAGGAAAGCTTTACATTTTTTTTGAAACCGAATATACTTTTTTGCTTAAAAAAAACTACAGAAATACTTTTGAAAAAATTCAAAATTTTGTACTTTGCGCAACCCCTTGTTTATCTGTCGACTTTTCTCATTACCGAACTATATATATATATATATATATATATATATATAGGGATAGGATATATATATTAGGGATTATTGATAACCTGACTAGATTAGGGATTGATTATAATCTGGCATTTAAAAATAGTGAAAAATTCATGGCCATCTCTTTTAATATACTGCTCAATGAATTGTGACTATTTTATGAAAATGATATAGAACTGTACATATATTTTACCTGTGTAAATTAATCCCTACCTATATTTCGAGTGTTATGATAGGAGGATAAGTGAGAGCAAGGGAGGTGAAGGCTATATCGCGGTGGTCTTTACCAATCTTTCCTTTAAACCCCAGTGAAGCGGGTGGGTATCATGGTAGTATATATATTTCTATCAAATTCCTTACAACTTCTTACCAACAACAGGTACAATACAAATTCCAATAATGCAAATTATCATCGATGATTTTTAAAATTTCAATATCGTCGGTATGTGCTTTCATTATCTTTTACTTCATCGCAGTTGCCATTTATAAAGCACTAAAATTTACCAAAAAAGAATACAATTCATAACAAATTTTTGAATGTCACAGATTCGATGAGTGTATTACTAGCTGTAAATAATACCATCATTACGCTCATGATCTATTTAAAAACGGAATAACAATCACATGCTCATTAAGATTTTTGATTAGTATGATCAAGTTTTCTTATTTCCAGAATTTTAACTCGTTTGACAGTACTTCCTTTTCTTATGATTTTATGAGAGGCTCTTCTTTTGCATTGTGAATGCACAACTTTTGCTTTGTTACGAATGTAATATAATAAGTACATTGAAACAAGTATTTAATTAAAATTCAATGACACGTGAATGTAGTGCGATCATATATATAGTGAGTTTTTTAAAAGCTCCCACCATTATATTTCTGAAAAGGAATGGAAACTTAAACAAGTGAAAACAAACAATTGATTGAGTGAATTGCTTAAATACCATGCATAGACAGTGTTGATTACTCTATCACATTACACATACACAGATGTCACACAAATATAACTGATAATCCCATATAATAAATAATATACAATTTGCGCATAATTTGCGCCCGCATAAGTAAACAGTGATGTTTACGCACAAATGTTTCACACAACAGTTGTTTATTTTCTTATAAGGAACATTTTTTAATTTTAAACTTTTGTTCTATCTCTAACGGTTTACAAGATAGGTCCTACGGAGCCAAGACCCAATTGACCTATGTTGCTCATTTACTAACTCGACCTCACTTTTTACGTAATAAGTGCGCTATTAAAATTTCAGCTTGCTATCTCTTTTTGTGTTTGAGTAATCGTGATGACAGACGGACAGACGACAGACGACAGATGACAGACGACAGACGACAGACGACAGACGACAGACGACAGACGACAGACAGACAGAAAACCGGAAATGGACTAATTAGGTGATTTTATGTTCACCTATACCAAAATTTTGTTCATAGTATCAATATTTTTAAGCGTTACAAACTTGGGACTAAACTTAGTATACCATGGTATATTTCATGTACATGGTATAAAAACACGAAAACATTTATCGTCTCACTTTAAGATGGACTGGAAATACGGTACTTATTTACTTTTTAATGCGAAAACGTCTTCATGATCAAAAGGGGGTGACCTTTTTTTTATTTTTAATGGAACTACATATTTTATGGAGCCGATTCTTTGCCGTTCAGAATTATATAATTTCAATTTCAAACAAAAAACGTCGACGCCTATTCTACCAAGGACATATCCACATACGACAAAACTGAATACTGTAAATTTCCTCTAAGAAGTGAAATTTACAAAATTTAAAAGACCCGCAACAAATCTTTCGAGTGTGGAACCCCCAAATCTATATCTTGCACTTGAGGCATAGCTTTTAACACACTCTATTATAAAACCTAACAAAAAAAAAAAAAAAAAAAGCCACAGATACACAGACAGGCAGACAGGCACCCATAGCGGTCAAACTTATAACACCCCTATTTTTGGTCCTTGGGTTAAAAATGAAGTGACACATGTATTTGCATTTTTTCATTTTTCATTCCGTTTGCGAAATATAATGGGAACCAAAAAAAAAAAAAAAAAAACAGCTAAATATTATGTTTTTTTAATGAGCGAGCTTTTTCTGTTTCATTTTCCATGCCTTTGAGTGTATAAAACGAATCATACACGAATCATACACAACAAAACAAACTTAATTAAAAAAATTGCATGAAACGTTTAAAGTATAGTACGACCATCATTATTGGTGAGTTAATTGATTGCGGCGCTTGCTATTTGTAAAGCTTCCATAAATAGTATGTTCATAAAGCATGCTTTTCAATAAATAAAATTTTTTATAAAACATGTTTTTAAATCAAGGGAATTGGAGACGTCAAAAATCTGTTGAGCTTAAAATTTTTTTTTTATGAGAAATATTTCGTTTGTTTAATTTCAATTTTGTGCTAGCGTAAAATTCACCAACTAGTTGCAATGAGTTGGCATGGTGTAAATTTGGAAAATAGGAAAGGACACTCGGGAAAAAAATGAAGTATATATAAATATTAACGTTATATGCCGCCTTTTTTTCTTCTTTCTCAATTTCTCTTTATACACAGTAGGCTGTTCAATAATAAATACCAAGAAAGTGATAGAAATTTTTGGATTTAAGAAAGAAACTCAATATTAGGTGATTGATATTAAGCAAGTCAAAAGAAACAATTGACTGAGTTAATTGTTGTTCCTGTGTATGCAAGGTTGAATATCAGTGCTTCAATTATCTCTATATATTATAAATGCGAAAATAAGGATGTTTGTTTTTTAATTTGTTTGTTTGTTACTCTTTCACGCTGAAACTAGCGAATGGTTTTTAATGAAACTGTACAGCTTATACTTCAGAATAACACATGAGCTATAATTTATAAAGATACATTTAAAAAAATAAAATTTAATCTGACATTTAATATTTTAAATTTTTACAAAAATCTTTAATTTATGGTTCAAAATGGTGATTATAGATGGAGTAGATCTATAATGATCATTTTGAACCATAAATTAAAGTATTCTGTAAAAATTTAAAATAGTAAATGTCAAACTATTCATGGCGAACTTTTCTGATATACTCAATTAATTATGACTATTTAAATTTAACAAAATTGAAAACTCTGCACATCTTTTAAGCTTTTAAGCCTAACGGGCGGGTATCAAGCTAGTTTTTAATAAATTAGGGAAGTTTTAAAATCTAATACTTGAGCCTTACACCATCCAATAGTTTGAAAATTTCAATAATGTTTTTAAAAGTATTTTCTAGAAAACTTTTTTCTTCCTTTTCACTCATATTTTGTTAACTACCGTGCTCGTACTACCTTCAACACACATAATAAGACAGATGATAATTATAATATTACAAAAATTTAATCATGAAAATTTTATTCAAACTTTTCTCCATTCAATTTCAATTTTCTCATTGCGATGACATAATCAATGAATAAAATAAATAATTAAAAAAATCAAAAGCCCGACTACGTTAAATAAAATCAGGTAAGAAAAAAACAGTAGTTTACATAGCAACTGTAACAGTAGGGGCCCATTCAAATCTCGACCGACTTAAATCTTCCCAATAATGGGCCATGATTATTAAAGTCGCTATATAAACTTCTTTTGTTTCTTTCTTGTCAGATTTTATTTAACGCAGTTGGGTTTTTGATTTTTTAAATTATTTATTTTATTTTAGACTTTTTATTGTTCTGGCACTTTTATTACATAATAAAAAAACTTTATAAACCAATTTATCAATCCTAATTGACTTTATAACATATAACTTATGTTAATTTTTGCAATCCCCTTTTAATTTCGGTTAATTTAGTACCCTAGTCGATAAAAATCTGCCTTTTTCAAACATCTATCCAAGGACACTTGCGTTTTTTAGAGGAATCGTTATATTCGTACCTTAACTGTCGAAATCCATCAAACCTCTTGGAAGATACGAAATAAGAAAGAAATTTACAAACAAATATACACATACATACATTCAAGATACGCGCGGAAAACACAACCACTCCTTGACAGTCGAGTAAAAATAAAAGAAAAAATTTTGTTGTTGAAAACTGTTTTAACGGAAATATATTTCTTTAGATATTTAATATTGAATGCATTTAAAAATTAATTAAATAAGGCATGGTAGGGGAAAGTAGGGTAAAATCGAGTCAATAAACTGTAAATTTACATAGATAATATTCAATGTTCAAAATATTAGCAAATTAGGGTTTTTCACGCATCGTTTGCATTAACAAACATGATACTAGTACGCTTTCAGATTAAAATAAACCATCAGGACAAAACTGAGAAAAAAATTGTATGTACAGTTCAGGATTTGCTTAATGCGCATAATAAAAACTTTGAAATTCACAGAAAAAGATGCTTAATCAAAACATGTACTGATTTAATTTTGATAAGATGATGTTATCTTTAAGATACGAAATAATTAATGCCGAAGTTCCCAATTTTGACAATTTACGTCAAAATGAATATCTCGAAAACAAAACGACGTGCTATTTTTTTCTAATAACATTCTTTTCAACTCTCCTAATTTTTTTAAATCGTAAACAATAGTTGGGAGGACATTAATTTTTACATGCTTTGACCCTCGAAATCGATCATAGCTAACATTATTCTGAGTCTGTGGACAAAAATAGACCAAATCTGTCGATGAGTACTTCCATGCTGGTAATACCTTAAAGTACAGTAATAAAACTGCTATCAATATCAGTTAAAATTTTTCCAGAAACTTTAAGGCATTCTAGAATCAGAGCGACAAGCTTAGAACGGTGACATTTCTTTACATCATCACAAAATAGCGATTGATAATAGCTCTAAATGTTATTAGACCGATGGTAGTGCTAATCATGGAGATGGGTTAGTAACCAGTTAGACCTGCATAGATTATATTCTACTTTCATCTTCATTTCTGATTCAGCAAATGAAGTTGGCACGCCATACTATTTTGTTTAAAGGCTTTTTGTATATTTTGGAAAAGAGATCATGTATAGGTATAAGTAGTAAGTATTTTAATCACACACCATATGATTAAAATACGGCTCATTTTACCCGACTGAGCAACGCAAAGGAGTGGTAATGTGTTTATCAGCTATATATGTGTGTTCATATCTGCCTCACTATAGACGAAACTCGTGGTCCGATTTTGATGATTCAGACGTCAATCGATTTGTCTTAACCATGTGAGTGCTACTGAAAATATGGCAATAATGAAAATTCTAAATGAATAACACCAGACGTCATATTGTGAAAGGAGTGTATTTTTATGTAAATCGATTTTTGTTAACTTTGCGAGTGCTACTGAAGATATGGCAGTACCTAATGAAAATTCAATAAGACGACCAACAGACGCCATATTGTGAAAGGAATGTATGTGTGTTCCTATGTAGCGTACTAGATCCCTAACGCACGGTCCGATTGCCGACGATTTATGTCAAGTGGTGTATCATTGAATAGCTGTTAAATAGGATTGATATTGTGTTGGGTTGTTACTGTGCATAAATAACAAGGAACTACTTTAGGTCAAGGTGTAGTTGATTTAAGTTCACGTATTTTTGCGACTGGTCAAGCCTATGCAGCGTTGAGCCGGGTTAGATATCTAGATGGACTGATAATCAGTAGTTTAGATCATTGTAAACTACTTAATAAACCCAATCATATTAACTCCCTTAATGAAGTGACAAGATTGCGAAATTTATCGCCTTATAATAATAACTAAAAAGTGTAAAATTAAAAAAAAAAATTTTTTTAATCCAAAAACCCGACTGAGTAAGAAGTAAACCAAACTTCATAAAAAATGAACTGAAAAGATAAAAACAAGTCCAACAGTTTACATAGCGACTTTAACAGTCGGGATCCATTAAACTCTATACTATCTCATTCTCGATTTTCTTATCAAACATTTCACAGTTATACGATAGAAATTTTTTTTGGATAAAATTTATGACATATTTTGTGTACCACTCAGTGTATATTTTATGACCGACATGGATTATACTTTTAAATTTAGATGTAATCAAATTAATTGTTACTTCTTGCTTTAAACATGTTAATTAAGTTATAAAACTGTTTTATTAAAGAATCACATGATTAATTACTTAATTTACTGACTGGGCTGTATGAAAATATAATTATTTGATTTTTCTTAATTTTATCTAATTATTCAGGCGTTAAATTTTTTTAAATTTTTTTTTGATTATTCAAGTATATAAGTTCTTTATTATTTAATATAAATGTAAATTTATAAGGTTATATTTTGGTTAGATTAGTGACAACTATGGTCGAAATAATTAACAAAAAGGGTCGAAGAACTTATGAAATGAAAAACATGATACCGCAGTAAAAAAAAGGTATTTTCTCATTTTAATCGACCCTGTTAATATTGTTGTAACTTTTCCCAGAATAGTACACATATAGTATCTTTTTGTATTAAAAGGACAAGAAATCTACAAATTGAGGAAATTTACAAAGCAATTAGTTTTTGATCAGAAATTACTGAGCTATTAGAAAAGAGAGAGGTGTTTGATTTATTTCAAAACTTTCCTTAACTCAAAATTTAAAAAAAAAGCTTGATTTTATGGTCCATTCTCTATAAGTATGTAAGTTAAATTCAAATATTTGAACCAAAATTCATGAGTAAAAGCTAAGTCACCTAGTAGGTTTTTTTGATTTTTTTTTGGCTAATGGCTGAAAATACTTTTCTAAAGGGTAATTTTGCGCGCTTATCACGAATTTTCATTTTGCTCCCAGAGTTGAGGAAAAAAGATATGGAAAAATTTGAATTGAACATGGAAATTGATAGATTTAAATTAAGGCTGCCTAAATCTACCTAATATGTTTATAATTTTTTTCTAGGCCCAAAATAGTCCCAGAACCTGGCCAGTCTAAAATAATTCTAACCTCGGAAACCTACCATCTTTTCGAAGCCCGAATTTTTTTAAGGTTACTCAGAAATCGGGGTATTGTCCAAACTTACAACGGATGATATTTTGAGGTTATACTGACCTAAATCTACAAGATCTATGTTTATTCATTTTTTTTAACTGAATTTTTTGGCCAAAAAAATCAATTTTATGATTTCCCGGAAATGGTTGATTTTGGCGCAGGACGATATTCAAAAAAACCAAAGCAAGATGAAAAACCATCAGAATCACTCTCTCCCGGCATACATTTTATTTTTAAAGTCTACCTCCAATTCGAAAAAATTAGTTCAAAAAAAAGGTAAAAATGGGCATAAAGGCCCAGGAGCTTTAAATGACCTTAAGTAAGGTATAAATTTTGTCTGAAAATGTTTTTATCTGACCCTTCTGTTCAAAACTAGACTCAAGAAAACCGGAATTTCTATGTTCAATTCAAATTTCGCGCTTAAAAATGGCCATATCTTTTTTTCCTCAACTAGGGGAGCAAAAATTCGTGATTCGGGGAGCAAAAATTAAAAATGTATTTTTAGCCATTCGCAATTCTTTTTAGTTGCCAATTCCTAATAGTTGCCAATACTTCAGACTTGCTAATATAAAACCTACTGCTAAGCATAAAAAAATAATCCAATCCGACTTTTAGATCATCCTTTACCATTCATCGTAATAAAAATTTATTTCTTTTCAGCAAAATATGGACTAATTGATGTTTGTAAAAACTATTATGTAAACATATTTTATTACATATCTATCCATTTTTGACATTTTTATAAACAGGCGCGGATATAGTTTATACTTTTTACATATAACGTCCGCGTCTGTTCAACTTGTATAACCTAAGTAAGTCACTTCTCTCATGAATACGCCTCTGTTAATAAAAGTAATCAATAATTAAAAGTAATATCAATAAACATTTTTATTACACCTAAAACATTTTGTTAAAACATATTAATAGATTCTTTTAGGCATAATAAAATCATAGAGCTACATAAACACAGTAGATGCTATAAAATATGTTATAATCCAAGAAAACAAATGTTAAACTGAATGAATTTAGAAAACGATGAAGTCTACTGTGAAAAAATTCTGATAGGCCTACGTTATTTGCTATACGATGGCCACATTATTAATAAGGAAAATATAAAACTTTTTAGAGCACAAATGTTAAAAAAGTAGTATAAAACAAGTGAAAACAAACAATTGGCTGAGTTAATTGTTCAAATACCATGTATAGACAGTGCTGATTACGCAATCGTTTGTTTTTGACGACACGTAAGTAAAGAAAGGCATCCACTCTTAGATAGCCACACATTCATAACTGAGATATTCCCATATAATACTTACTATAAAATTCGCATCTAATTTGCGCTCTCGTGGGTAAACAGTGATGTTAACAATGTTTCAAACAAAAGTTTTTTATTTTTTTATAAAGAACATTTTTTACATGTAAACTTTTGTTCTATCTATAACGGTTTACAAGATGGGTCTTGCAAACCCAAGACGCAATTGACCTATGTTGTTCATTTACGACCTTGACTCACTTTTAACGTCCTAAGCACGCTATATAAATTTCAGCTTGATATCTCTTTTCGTTTTTGAGTTATCGTGTTGACAGACGGGCAGACAATCGAAAACGGACTTATTAGTTGACTTTGGATGAATACCTGTACCAATATTGTTTCGTAGCATCATTTTTTTCAACCGCTACAAACTTGGGACTAAACTTAATATACATTGGTATATTTCATATAATCATGTAAGCATGTTTGTTTCTTTGTTTGTTTGTTACGCTTTCATGCTAAAACTATCGAATGGTTTTTAATGAAATTGTACAGCAATATAGCTCATACTTAGCAATATAGCTCGCATAGAATAACACATGAGACATAATTTATAAAAAAAAAAAAAAAATTTTAATTAATTTTATTTGACATTACCATAAATTACTGATTTCTGTAAAAGTAGTTATTTGACATTAGGTACCATAAATTACAGATTTCTGTAAAAATAGTCAATATAAAATATTTTACAGCCATCTTTTCTGATATACTCAATGAATATTTACATCTATTATACATTTAAAAAAATACAAAACCATACATTTTACCTGTGTAAAACAATCCTTACCATTATTTTGATAAGCGAGAGCAATCCTTATCAATCTTTACATGGTATAAAAATTAAGTATTTCCATGGTTTTCAAATCAATTGAATAGTTTTATTATTTTTTTAAATTTTTAATCATTTTTGGAAAAAAAATTTTTTTTATTATTATTAATAACTATTTAAACTATTTAATGATAATAAAAAAATCGCGTTTGTGGCGTATGTGTATATATTATATTCTATTCAAAATTATTATTAATAACAACCGTACTAATAACATGCACAATGACGGTAGACCAAGCACATTATGTATCCCGTCACGTGATTTTTTTATCATATTGGACCACTTTTATGTATTTATGTAAAAATCATTTGTTAAAATTTAATTTTAATTTTATTTGGCTATTTTATGTATATCAAAGAATTTAATAAATTAATTTTATGTGCAAAATCATTTTCATGAAAATATCTAATTTGAAATTTTTCAATTTTGAATAATTACTGAATAATCACCTTGACTTCAAGATTGAACAAATTCAACTTATATATCTATATGATAAGAGATAGAAAAAATCGTAAAATTAGAAAGTTATATTTTACAAAATAACAAACAATTTTTGTTGGAAAAACAATTATTTTTCGCAAATTTTTGGTTATTTATTTAAGAAATTTTTTACAAAATTTCTAATATGGTACTAGCTAGTTTCGAATCGGTTTTGATCCTTCATCAGACATTCTATAAAAAGTATAGAATATAGAGTATACCAAACAAATATTCGAGAAATTTTTTTTAAATTATTGAATTTTTTATGCTATTAAAAAAATATTACAGTAACTTTATACATTACAGTCTGCATCAAATCCGGAAGTTCTGATTTTTCGCAGACTTGTTTATGATATTATTCGAATGAATAATCCAAGCTTGTAACTTCGAGCGCCGAACGCAACTTTGTCAAAAATCAAAAAATCACTTCGGATGTTGGCGATTATAACTCTAAAGGACTAGTTGATAAATTTGCTACAATATGAGGCGAAAATGGACTCTGTAGGTCCAATACTTTCCGAGATAAAGCATTTCGTAGTTTATCGACTTAACTTTATACATCAGATCTAACGTCAAATCCGATAGTTTGTGTTTAAGATATAGTCCCAATGAATAATCTAAGTTTGTGACCTCAAGCAACGAACGCAACTTTGTCAAAAATCGAAAAAACACGTGAAAAATTAGAAATTTCAAGTACTTTTTTAAGATGTTTTTAAAGTAGAATAAATTTGCTATAATATGAGACTAGAATCGTTCATGAAGATCCAATAGATTCCGTGAAAAAGCTGTTCAAAATTCATCATTTTTTAGCTTCGCAATTTTTTGCAATATTTCAGACGTCATTCCAACTACTCTAGCGGGAGGTATTTTCACTTACCTCCGACAGAATGTGCTAGTGTTTTTAAGAGTCAAAATTTATTCAAAACGAAGTTAGAAAAAGTGATAAATTAAGTTTACTTTAAAAACTTTCCGAAAAGGATTAATAAAAAAACTAGTCCTATAAGCGCCAAAATCCAAAATTTTGACGGGTTTTCAAGTCTGCAAAAAATCGGAACTACCGGATTTGACTACTCCGTACTTTCAAACAACAAGGTTACTGTATTAAAAAGTTAGATAGAAGGAAGATTTTTAAAGTTTTTTTAAATTAAAATAACTATGAACCACATCCATTTCATTCAAATTATTCTAACAAGTGTTCACCGTGTTGCTATATAAAAAATTTTTACAATTCTTTATATAGAAACCAAACCACCGTACAAAGGACCCCGCAACATCAGATAGGAAAATGGTTTTCTGAGAAACTTTTTCTAACCTACCTTAAAATGCTCTTAGGATCATTTTGATCAAAATCTCTCGCGGCCACAAAAATTTTTAACGTGTAGTTTTCGAGCTACGGGTGATCAAAGCTACGAATAAAATAAAGTTTTCAGTATATGAATAGGAAAATGGCTTTCTGTGAAATTTTTTCAAACCGCCCCCAATTTGTTCTGCAGATCGCTCTGATCCAGAAACTCTCCAAGCCAAAAAAATTTTTAACGAGTAGTTTTTGAGCTACGAGCTATATAACTATAATATATGTATAGTTTTGATCGCCCGTACTTCGAAAACTACTCGTTAAAAATTTTTGTAGCCGTCAGAGCTTTTGATTAAAGTGATCCAAAGAACATTTTAGGGTGAGTTCGAATAAGTTTCACAGAAAACATTTGCCTATCTAATATTGCAGGGTCCTCTATTAAAGATGGATGTTGTTCATAGTTATTTTATATTTTTTACTTCTATTTTAATAGTAAAAAAATTCAATAATTAAAACAAAAATTTCTTGAATATATATATATATATATATATATATATATATATATATATATATATATATATATATCGCGATGTGGCTCAGCAGAAAACACGGAGAAGTGGACTTCTATGTCACGCAGTTGCTGACCGGACATGGCAACTACCGAGCCTACCTCAGCAGGTTCGGTTTGAACCTCGAACCATCATGTCCACGTTGCCCAAATGAAGATGAAACAGCGGAGCACATTTTCTTCTCGTGCCCCCGCTTCGCCGCAGAGAGAGCGGAACTGGATTCTATTCTCCAGTGCCATGGAACGCCAGAAAACCTCGTTGGCCTGATGGTTCGTTGCGAGGAAAACTGGAAGGCAGTGGCCGATGCAGCGGCCAAAATGATGAAGATCCTCCAGGGAGATCGACCAAGAAGACGCCCACAGCGAAGTAGGCAAAAGTGAAGTAGGCAGCAATAAGCCAGTCCTCCCCGGGCGAAGTAATGCCTGACGGCGGTTCCGCGCGGGGTACAAAGGAGTATCCTCAAGAGGTTAGGTTTTAGCGGGTATGTTCTAGACTTGACACACTAGTCCGAGCCCCGCACCGTGCCGGATGTCCCCTGAGAAGGAGACTTCCCGGTCAGTGCAGTCATGCATTTCCCCCTCTTGATATCAAAAAAAAAAAAAAAAAAAAAAAAAAAAAAAAAAAAAAATATATATATATATATATATATATATATATATATATATATATATATATATATATATATATATATATTTATATTTTTGTAGAATATCTGTTAAAGGATCAAAACCGATTCAAAGCTAGCAGCATATTAAAAATGTTTAAAAAATTTAATAAAATAAATATCAAGAAATCTGCGAAAGATAATATATTAACAATTTGAAAAACGTTAAATTTACAGTTGATTCTTATGTTATTCTACTCAGTGATCGATTTCTAAACAAGTGAAATTTAAGAAATCTCCGACAAATTGTTCGGCTACTTAGCCCTAAATTTGCATTTGAAACATATCTAAAAACACTCTCCATTAAATTGCCTTTTTCCTTAAAGCCTGTTTCAAACTGAGCCGATTTGGACGATCATCGCTAATTTTTAGTTTTTACGGGTACGGAACCCTAAATTCGCACTTGAAACATAGATAAGAACACTCGCCATTAAATTATCTTTCAAACAAAACTAAAAAAAAATAAAAAACGGTTCATCCGTTTAGGCAATGTAGTGCCACTGGCAGACAGACACACACACATAGCGGTCAAACTTATGACACCCCTTTTTTTAGTTCGGGGTGTCATAAGTTTGACCGCTTCACAGGTTCACAGGTTCCGAAACGGCAACCATTTCTACGATGGGTGGATTGAAAAATACTGAACGGAAAAAAATCTGGGTATATACATCACAAATGCGAGGAAAAACGGGAGAATTTATACTACATGAGTGAAGAAAAAATATGTTGTAGCACCTACTGTAGCACCTACAGTTTTCCATAACCTATATTTTCATAATAGATATACTTTTTATGAACTGATATATTTAAAAGTAAGGTTTCTATTACACGCTAACGTAATGTTTTTCTTGCTAAATTATTTACACATTAAAAGTGTCGTTTAAATTGTTGTCATGAAGATGGTGATAATAAAATATTTCAAGGTCATAAAATGTTTATTACTGTTCACTTAATATGCAGAAGGTTTATTATATCGGAATAACATGCAAAATGTCGACAATTACTAAAAAAAAATTGCTCAAATAACAAATGGAAATGTCGTATTTGTGACGATAATTTTTTATTAAAAACAAATATAACTGAGACAGTTATGTTTACTCGTATGCTTTTTTGTACAATAGTTAATATATATACGGCAAAATACGTCATTGAGCAGGATTAATTTTCGTATGGAAAATTTTTTCAGGATCATTTTTAAAACATGCTCCTGAACATAATAGTGCAGGTTGACGGTGGGTAATCCCGTAGGATATTGTTTAAACTAATTTTTTTTTAAACAAATCAGTAATATTGACCGAATTGCTCCGTAAATTTAAATATAATGTTTTATCATATAATTGGGATCAAAATTAACTAAAACAGTTCTAAGACATTTTTTTCTAAACCCTCCAGTTTTCGAGAAAAATATTTGTAAAGTTTGAAAAAACGCGATTATTAAGATTTTCACCCCTCAAAAAGTCTATGAAAAAAAACAAATGTATACAATTTTCATTTGTAGTGTAAAGCTCACTCAACAACATCCCGCAAAAATTTTTGGTCTAGTTGCATTTTAAGTGCTTGATTGTTAATTGTTAATAGAGCGTGCGAAAAACCACCCAAAAATAACGATTTTCTGTTCTATTCATGCCAGAAAGATGGGATTTTCACCAATCTAGTTGGAATTTTTTGTTAATTGGACTTTATTCCGAGTCGATTTGTGAAAATCCGATATTTATAACATGCATAAAACAGAAAATCGTTAGTTTTGGGTGACAATTAACAATCAATCACTGAAAATGAAATTACTACAAAAATTTTTGCGGCATTAACACTACATTTAAAATTTTATACATAATATTAAAAATCTTATTTTTTCATAAACTTTTCGACGGATAAAAATCTTAAAATCGCGTTTTTTCAAATTTTACGAATTTTTTACTTTTAAACTGGAGGGTTTAGAGAAAAATATCTAAGAACATTTTTTGTTAATTTTGACCCCAATTAGTTTTACCCCTTTTTCTCAAGCGATTCGGTCAATTTAACTGTTTTCTATAAAAAAAAAAAAAAAAAAAAAGGTTTAAAAAATATCCTACCCGGTAGGATAGCCCGGTAGCAACCAACACTTTTATGTTAAGGATATATACAATATTTACACTGAGAGTGTGTTGAAAAAGATAATAAAAAAAGATAATCTTATTACATTAATAACGCTATCTATCTTATTCTTGGTCTTACCGAGTACTTACTGCACTCAGCCAGAAATAACAAATTGAAATTTTACTGTACAAAATATTTCATCTAAATATTATCTATTTGCAAATTACTTAACAACAAATGTACCTTGATTGTTAAGTAAATTGCTTTATTTAAAAGTATTATGAAAATGTTTGTATTTAGAGTTAAACGGTTTGAACAATATTACAAATTATTATGACTATGGCCCTTAGAGGCTAAATCTAAATATGGATTGGTAAATTGTCTTTTCATATTGTATATTCAAAAAATTTGATGCCCATCCATGTTCTTTTAAACTTCCTTATAGTTGCATTAAGTAATACATAAAATAGGCATTATTAGGGAGTCCCCAATAGATGCAGCTCCGATTTGAATGATTTTTATTTTATTTTATTAAAATCAGAAATTTTTTAGCTTTTGATGCGGAACCCTCATTTAAAAAAAAATACAGTCCATGTTACTGGCTGATAATGTAGTATTCTAGAGGTGAAATAATTTTTAAAATCGGCTAAGTAGTGAATGGTTTGTATGTATTTTCATACAAGCTTGCATCCCCTATTCTACCCCTATAGGGGATGAATTTTGAAAACTTCTTAAATAACTCTTACAGTACCTATAAATATAACATCCTCTCGAAATTTCAAAATTCTATCATTAGCTATTGAGATTGGTCGTTAATATATCATTCGGGGCATTGCCTCTATCCCCCTCCCACAATAAATTTTTTCTTTCTCCATAAGTCCCTGTTAAATAGGCCCCAATTCGAACGGAAATCTAATAAGATTGATACATTATAGATAGCCCCATAATCTCACTTTCGTATCGATATTTTAAAGGGTGGTAGAGCATTGACACTCCAAAAACTAGAAAATATAAAACATATTTCGATTTTCGGTGTGAATTTAATAATTTTCTATTTGAAAATGAAACAACACAAGATAACGAAAGCGTTAGACAAATGTATATATATTTAAAGGAAATAAAATTATAATTGTGTTTGTTTCTTTTATTTATTCATTACTTCCTTGTAACTATATGCTATGTGCTATAAGTAACGAAAGTATTGTGATCGCGAAAAAATTCGAAGTCGAATTTTCAATGTAAATAACCATTAAGCAAAGTTGAATCCGATTTTACTAGTTTTAACGTGAAACGTAAGTTGTATTTCGCTTAATTCAAAAACCATATACCCTAGAATGTTTGAAATTTAGGATTTAGAACTGCTTGTAACATTTTGCTGTGCATGTGTGCCCTTGTGTAGGCCTTGTAGGCGATATCTTAAATTTTCGATATTTCGCATAAGTCACAAACCATTAGTTGTAGAATGTTTGAAACTCAATACTTTGATGATATCTTCTATAATTCAGAAACCATAAGCATTAGACTGTTGAAATTTAGAATTTATGACGTGTATTCCTGAGAAAATATGAGGCATTCGAAAATTAAAATTCTTTAACGATTCGAATAACTAATTTGATAATATTTCTAAAAAAATTTAAATCACTTAAAAAAAACAAATTATGCGCAAATTGTATAGTATGTATATTATGGCTATATATATATGTGTGACATGTATGTATGTGTAATATGACAGAGTAATCAACACTGTCTATACATGGCATTTCAAGAATTAACTCTTTTTCTTAACTTGTTTTTTTTAGCTAAAGTCGGTAAATAATGTTTATAAAAGTATATCTTTCCGAAGTATCCGAGAAAAATAATTTATTTAGTTATCTAGGTATACGATTTTGATATCGGCTTAGAAATATTACCAATTATATTCTTAACAATTAAAAGACCAGACTTAGATCTGAAAAACCCATTAATCCTCTGTTCGTCGGACAAACAATTTTCAAATTTATTATAATACTGAAAATAAACACCTGAAAAATGAAAAAACATAAAAAGCGATAAATTACAGTCAAATAATACTTATTCCAATACTTATTCCAAATATTTCGTTATTATTAAAATTAATCGAGAAATTCCTAAAAGTGTGTAAATATAGATACACATTTCAATGTAGAGTAATAATTTTGTAATTAGTTGTTAGCGTGCAAATAACCAAGGTGGAGGCTCCACCTTATAGATACCATGGACCAAAGTAATAAAACTGTTTGTTTTGAAAACGTCAATCACATCATTAAACAATAATAATTTACGAAAAAATATTCATCAACTTTTGTTTGTTTATGAGCTTCCCTAAGAAGTAAAAAATTTATGAATCCATAAAAATAAACTTGACATTAAAAAAACGCTGCGAATAATGCCACTAAAGTTTATCATTACTTTTTTATTCCAAACTAAATCCTCACCCCTTGCAGTACCTTTATTATTGAATTGAGTCGCTTTTAAATTAAGTTTAACCATATACCTACTAATATTAAGTCCAATGAGTATAAGATAGAGGAAAAAATAGGGTATACAGGCACGAATGCCATCTGGTATTATAGTCCTGTAAATACTACTGTATTTACAACAAAATTAATACATGTTATTTGATATTTTTACACAGAGGAGAGTGGCGCAGTGGAAGCATGCAATTTTTTGTAATCAAAATTATAGAGGTGATAAGGCGTTTATGACTCGACCCTAGAAGCCATGAAGGTTATAAAGAAGGAGAAAGATCGCTATGTACTAAAGCATTAGCGCACCTGTCCCTGAAAATTTGTAGAATTTATAGTCAATTTTTAAGCCACCAGCCGCGCTGTCATCAAGAAGTAGTATCTGCGAAGTGGATGAAGTTAGTTGCATAATGTACAAATTGATATATCATTTCAAATTAGCGCACAACAGCCCGCCTTTATTGATACTTCTTAGCGGTCGCAGCGTCTCACTTATTTTATCCATATTTCGGGGACAATATTTTCTATAGCGATCGTTCTCCTTCTTATAAGCTTCATGCTAGAAGCGATGAAACTCGTATTCTCATTTTTAACCTCACTTCGTCGTAATGGGAGCCTTCTTCTCTATCTTGTGCTCTTTGGTCAAGCCTATAAAAACATGATGTTATATTCTAGCACTGTTTGTGACAACAGTTACAAAGTGTACAACATCAAGTCTTTGTACTTTTCTCTATAAGTACAAATTATACAACACCAATTTATAAATAGTTTTTTGTGTTACTAATTTACTAACTAGTTACCAACTAATTTATAAATAGTTTTCTGTGTTTATCCTTTTAACAAGACGGGCAAAAGCCATTTTCTTAGTACCAAAAAATTCGTCATAATTAAATGTTTCAATTTGTTGGTTTTGAAAAAAATTATAAGAACCGTTTTAGAAATATACTCGGTATACCTCTAGCATGTTAATTATGTACATTTTTATTGTTAATAAGTCATTTTTATGTGTTAATAACTTTTTTTTTTTAAATATTCATAAAAAATTTGACAATTTCCCTCACATTTTTGCCCCGAACCTTCGACATTATGCCTTTTATCGAAAAGATCATTTTATTCAAAGTTAAAGTACACAAAATGTACTATAAACTGTACAGAAAATGTGCCTCATTCCACAGATGGTCAAAGGTCACTTTCTATCATTAAATACAGAATATTTTTCGAAAAAGATCTATCTAGTTTTCTTATATTTATTTTATTAAATTTATAAGTATATTCATTTTGCGACTGAACTACTACCTAATAGTAAAAATAATATTTTTCTTTAAGTACTTTGTATAACTTTGAATAAAACTGTCTACTGTTACAAGGCGTAGGAGCTTCGGAGTTATAAATGATAAAAGTGCAAAAAATCTCAAATTTTTGTGAATATTAAAAAAAATTTTTTTTTGCATTTTTGAAATTTTTTAAAGGGCATTTTTGTTTGAAATATTTTTCTGTATTTTAACTACCTTAAAAGGAATGTCTCATTAAAGAGTAGGACGAAGGACTTCTGGAATATACTGTAATACTATTTAACCCGTCAGCACTCCCGTTATGAATAAATAGCCCTCCCATTTTGCTCACGCTCGGCCTAAAGCGTAAATAACTTTTATTTTTCAAATGATATTTGTGGTTGAAACTTTTTCTATCTTAAATTTTGTCGATTTTCAAATTATGAATTTTTTCAGATTTGTTTAGTCCAGTTTTTAAAATTATTATTTTTTCACAAATTTTTAGAATTTCTCTTATTACGAGACTATAGATGCAAGCAAAAAAATATAACTTTCGGAAATTTTCGGGTCTGTTATTTTCGTGTACTTTCGTTAGTTAACGGATATTTGAGTCTGTGCACAGTAAAAATCGTTGAAATGTATTTGTTAATGATTATAATTGTGATAATATTTTAATGATTATAATTGTGATAATATATAATAATTATGAATTAATTGTAATTATGAGTTTAATGAATGTAAATGACGTTATATGTAACTTTTTTTTATGAGTTATTTATATCATAATTTTTATTGAAAGCATTCTTATTGATACATAACCTATAAGTATATTTATTTTGTATATAAAATCATCATTTTTAATATGCAAAGAATTAATTCAATAAATATTTACAGTATAATTAATGAATATGATTATGATTATTTTGATTTTTATTTTAAAATTATTCACTTATTCAAATTCGTACTCAGTAAATAAAAAAATATTTAATGTGCGAAATGTTTGGCGTACGTGCAGAATACGTGAGCAAATTCCTTATCACGGGACTAAAGATTATCGAGCGGTTGACGGGAGTGCTGATGGGTTAAGAAATATAAAAGGAATAATCCTTCTAATTAATTTTGACGGGAAAGAAATTGTTCGATTTAAAAGAGCTTAGTATTTTCATAACATTTTCAAATTTTGTAGGTCCTTTGAAATCTTCAAGTTTTGAAGATCCTTTGAAAATTTTTGTTTGTCTTGTGTCGATTACAATACTTTATCAATAGATTTTTTTCGAAAAATATAAAATACAATGATAAACTAAAATTATTCACCCGTGCAAAAAAAGACATAAAAAATTTCATTAATGTGTCTTCATTAACCTACATTTCAATAGGGTTTCGTATATCAGTAGAGACTATAAAATTTTTCTTATATATATTGCTGCGTTATTTTTCTGCCAACCTTACATTTAACATAAAATGTTATACTGTGTTTCCGATTTTACTGTTTAAGACCAAAATATTAAAGGAGTTAACTTATATCAAAATATGTATACCATGTATACAATAATTTTTGGTCATCGAATTGAAAATCGAAAATAGATTAAAATTTTTGACTCTTTTTGTGTGAAATGTTTCTGAAAAAATAACAATGTTTTTATCATTTTTTGAAAAAAAACGAATAAGTTTTCACATAATCAAAAAATCAAATAATCTAATTGATTATTTTTGTCCGTTTGATTAAATTATATACACTAAAAATCGTTTTAAATATTTTAGATTTCAAATTAGACGGATAATTTATTAATTTTCTGAAGAAAAATTATACTGTTTTTTTCATTTAGTTTTTGTTTGCTTGTTTATTTGACATTATAATTAGGAAATGGCGTAATCTATCAATGGGACAATTCACTAAGGAAGACTCTTTCTACCGATTTTCATTAGAACCTTGGTGCACAATATTTTTGGTTAATCCATCATTAGCTAACATAAATAGATTCGTTCGTTTTCCTGCACGTGAACATGCAACATATAGTTGCCCATGAGAAAAACATTTATAAAATTGTAGCTGATATGAAACGTTTGTATTTTTAACATAGCGCTATCTATTGAATACTAACTCAATCCAGTTAACAGATATCGCCATCTGTTAGAATTGTTTGGAGCTAACAGATAATTGTGACTGTCAAATAATAGACAAATAATTTGCAATAAAATAATATTGCGACTATAAATTGAGATGTAAGCTATTATCTGGTGTAGTGCATGGTATGTGCATGAAGGACGTGCACTCAGCCTCTGAAATTGAGTAGTTGATAAATAAAATTATCAGCGGAAAGGTGGTAAAACACATATATGGCATCACAATGGGCTCTATAGCCTAAGTGTGTCCTTCGTGGACAGCCAATATAACCTAACCTATCTTTCAAGTTGGATCAAATTGCACACGGTATACAAATCAAATTTAAAATCGGTTCAGTAGTTTAGGAGTCCATAGCGGACAAACAACGTGGCACGTAATTTTTAGATATAAAGATAATAAATAAATATATCAACGCTATATTCTATCGTTCTATAATCTTTTTATTCAATGAAATTGATCAGCTGGGCGGGCTAATGAAAAGTTCATTTTTTTACCATCGCGGCGCTGAGATCTTAAAAATATACTCGGATAGTAGATATACTGTTGTATCAACTAAAGATAATTTATAGTTTTCTAGTATTCAATCTATGATTGAACATTTGATACCTATGACATTGCTAATGGATAACTTTTGTTATATTATTACCATTATATTTATTATTATTATTATTATTATTATTATTATCATACCATTATTATTATTCTTTATTCTATATTTATTATTATTATTACAGAAATGAAAAATATATTGAAATACAAGTATAAACAAAAAATAAAAATTTACAACCATTCTGGGTTACATTGTACCAGCACTGTAACATTTATGGGAACACAAACAGTTCATAGATAATATATTATATTTAAAATCCTTTGAAAAAATAAAACCGACTCTAATTTGTTCCTCCTTTTTTGAAATTGATAATATTTATATAGGACCATCTTTATAGTATAATAAGAGAGTTGTTTTTAGTGCTGGGACACAACAAAGCCTAAAATAAAATAAATAATTAAAAAAATCAAAAACCCGACTGCGTCAAATAAAATCTGAAAAGAAAGACAAGTCCGGTAGTTTACATAGTCACTTTGTTTATTTTTTGCGTCATTTTTAGATTGTTATAATATTGTCAAATCAAAAAAATCCCCTACAGGAGGGGGTAGTAAAGTCAAATTCTGACTTTGAAAGTATACCTCTGGGTATACTTTTCTGGCCCATTTTGTTGAAAGTTGTATAATTTTCAAAAATCATTTCAGAAATGGATTTTAATTATTGGCCTATTTGGCCACTAATAACGGCCAAACTTTCTAGCGGCACCAAGTGAGATGTAGATTTGGATCTATGCACCTTCCTGAAATTTTTGAAAAAAATTGACCCGATATGTCGAGGTACAAAAAAAATTTCTTTTGAAATGTTAAAATGACAAGATTACAGGTATCTGAAAACGTATATTGACTGCATGACTAAAATTGTTTTAGGATCCAGGTTCATTTTGTATAACTTTTACCATAAAAGCTTTCTTTGATCTGTGCTATCAAATGCCTTTTCAAAATCAGTAAAACCAGATATACATTTTCTGTCGTCTAAACTAAACCGTATTCTCTATTTCATTTTTCAAAAACATAATCCATAGTATTGTATCTCTAAATCCCGCCTAGTTTTCGTAAATCAATTCATTATCTAAACATCATTGCTGTATCAGCTTAGTACAGTTGCTGTATACAGTTATACAGTTTGCTGATACTAGGCGTTAAAATATCGATAATATCGATGTTTTGTTTTCGCATTTGAAATGAAATGAAAATGATGTAAAGGAGATGATAAAAAGTAAATTTAAAGTTAAAATCGACCATGAAATACGAATGATATAATCATTTTAAACGACTCTTAAGATAAAAGAAGATCAACCATATTCCCTATTCTATAGTTAAATTAACTAGAGAACGTTTGTTATAGTGGCGAATATTTCAAAACAAGTATGTATATGGGAGACTGTTGTACCTTATAACCGTATACTTAAATAAAATTACGTATAAATAAGTAAAATTAAGGTTGCATAATAGATAATTTTAATAACTTTTGCTATATTAAACACGTTATATCTTTTTATACATGCAACGATGACTGCACATTTCAATTAATTATCACACATTTCGTTTCGTGTTATTGAAACATTGAAAATCTCACAAATTACAGGTATCCTCTTCTTTGATCGCCTATCAAGTGTAACTGCTTTTTGCATTGAATCGGGTTCAACAGTATTTCTTTTTTCCCATTTACATGAATTGCCGATCTATAATAATATATCATTTTAATTTCGTTAATTGATGCTGAAGAATTTATTGATTCTTTTACTTTTGTAAAACACATTAGTCAACTTAAATAAGTAGTAAATATTACTTTTTAAAGTTTTAATACAGCATCATAGATAACGACATCCTGTCTTTAAAACGAAGAGTGATTCAAGGTACAATAGTCTTCGTTTTTCTTGATTTGTTTTCTTAAAAAAAATAGATTGATAAATGAGCACCGGATATTAATATGTCAAAAAACATTGTTCACAAAAAAATTTTGAATATACTTATAAAAAAACATTTTATTAAAACTTTTTCTATTTAGCATAATTTATTCCGTGAAGAACATGATTTTAAATAAAATTATATAAAAAAAATTTAAAACAGCAACATACACATTATCATTATAGATTCGACAAAATTATTAGCGAGCTGAAAATTTAGATATGGGTAGCTTACGCATGTAGAAATCGATTTTTCAATTTCGTCATGAAATTTGCCCAACCTTAGTACGAAAGAAAATTAAAAACACTTTATTAACACATAATGTAAATTTTTCGACCTTTTATATTAAAAAACACTTTTAACAAAGATCGACTTCAAAAGAAAATCTTTTCCAAAACAAATTAATATGCACTAAAAAGTAAAAAAATAACGATAATATAATGTAGTAAAAATTCTTGTTATTTTTGGAGTCGGTGTCAGAAACAAAAATCATTCATATTATTATTATACCATGAATATATGTAATATGCAAGGTATCCTAAGTTTAGTATCAAGTTTGTAACGCTTAAAAATATTGATATTTGGTATAGGTGTTCATAAAATTACCTAATTAGTCTATTTCCGGTTGTCCGTTCGTCTGTCTGTCTGTCAACACGATTACTCAAAAAACGAAAAGAGATATCAAGCTGAAATTTTTACAGCGTACTCAGGATATAAAAAGTGAGGTCGAGGTCGTAAATGAGTAACATAGGTAAATTGGGTCTTGCGTCCATATGATCTTGTAAACCGTTAGAGATAGAACACAAAATTAAATGTAAAAAATGTTTCTAACAAAATTTGTTTATTTTTTGATAAGGAACATTTATTACATTTAATTTTTTGTTCTTTTCGTAAACATCACTGTTTAACCGTGAGGGAGCAAATTATGCGTTAATTGTTTAGTATGTATTATATGGGAATATCAGTTATGTATGTGTGACATGTACGTATGTTTAATGTGACAGTGTAATCAACAAAGTCTAGACATGGTATTTTAACAATTAACTCAGTCAAATGTTTGTTTTCACTTGTTTTTAGTCTTTGTTTAAACTACATGCATACTATAATGATGTGGATGGAGGAAGTGAGCCAGGGTGATGAGGGTACCGGGTAAGATAAACGTCTGCAGCAGACTATTGATAGAAATTATGCTGACATTTGCCTGGAGTTGTTATCGGGATACTAAAAAAAACTTCAAGAGTATATAGCCGGCTACAATTCTCATCCATTTAATAAATTTAATCAATATCTCCCAGTGCAAGTGTCAAATGGTAGACGTTGAACGCTTTAGCATTCTTATCCACTAAGCACTATTTGCCAAATTTTTAGAAACTAAATTTTATCTTGCTTCTTTTAAAACATGTCTGTGTAAAAAAAATTATCTATATTTTAAAATTTTTGGATGTAAAAAATTGTCTGTGCATATAAAATTCTATAAATGCATATCAAATATTTCATATTGACTATTTTTACAGATATCTGTAATTTATGATAACGTCAAATGTAAAATTAAATTAATTTTTAATTTTTTTTTTTAATTAATATATTTTTATAAATTATATCTCATGTGTTATTCTGAAGTATACGCTATATTTCCTGTACAGTTTCATTAAAAACCATTCGCTAGTTTTAGCGTGAAAGCGTAACAAACAAACAAACAAACAAACATGCTTACTTTCGCATTTACAATATATAGGGATATATTATTTACAGATTAATAATGGCTATGTTATTTACTCTTAAAATAATATATGCGGTAGCCATCTAAGTTTAGCACAAAAATCTATATTAAAATTACATATCTACAGAAAATTTTCTTAACGTTTGTTGAAGTATAAATATTTAAGTATTTGAATACTTATATAATATGGAAAAACTTGTTTTTCAATTATTTATCTGCCAAGATGTTAACATGAAAGAATGTTATAAAAAGACGTGTTATCTTTAATTTTGAATGTTGATTTTGCAATGTTATTCTAAAAAATTAAACTTACATATAACCTCTTTGCAATAATATACAAATACCACCTAAGGTTGTATAAAATGTAATGTTAAAATTTTTTTAGTAATCTCAACTAAAAGTTTTATAATTCCACTTTCTTTTTCTTTTTTTTGAATAATTTTTTAATTATCTATGTGTTATTTTCTTTTTTTAAATAATTTTTTAATTGTCTATGTGTTAGTGTAACGCATAGCGAAATAAAGTTACAAAATGTGTTTGTACGCCTTCAGCGTTATCAGATTCACTAATCATAAACTGAATAAAACAATCAGGCATTTTTACTTTTAGGCAATAAGCGATCAAATAAATTTTAACAAATTATTTGAAAAATAAAACTACGGTACTAACACCTGTATTATATACTTTTACAAGATATGAATTTAAATAACCATCTTAACTCATCTTCGGAGAGCATATTCGCATAGTTTAAAAATTTCTGATTTTTTCGTGTTTCAACCGCTTACTGCTAAACCCGGTGGTTACTAAATTTTCAAAATGCAAATAGATTATAATTTAACTACTTTTCGAGTTTCGCTAGGTGGCCACGATATTGGTTGAGAACATTTTATGAGCATCTTATTAAAAAGTAATATTCGAATGAATTTACTGCATGAAAATGCACAAGTCTTACAAATTTGGGGGGCGTAATTGCCGCTATTTTGACAAGAATTTCGAAAACCGTTTCAAAAATGATAATAACCTTTACTGAAGATAATTAAATTATTTTTCTTTTTTGTCAATTTTTATAACTCATCAACGGTTAGAGATTAAAAAAAATGGTACGTGATATTTTACCTATTTAAATAAAAAATAACTCCTGTGATTTAGTGCTTTATGGACAAGAGTAACGAGCTTCTTTATTACCTGTACCTATTAATAGAGTAAATATTTAAAATATTGTTTTCTATTTCATTTTTATGTATTCGCCCAATTTAAAATGCTCAAATTGCATTTTTGTGTATTCGCCCAATTTAAAATGGGTTTTCCAGAAAGATGTTACCACTTAAACTTTGTTTTATGAACTGACATCAGTATGGTACAATACGGATTAGAATACGGCTATCCGGTACATCACTAGCGATCATCAAACACACATACACCCACATAAAGACACACGCACACCCCCACACACATAAACCATCAAACTTTTAATACCGTTTTTCGGAGTAAAACAATAACTTTATACTCGAAAGTTAAAGGAACACGATGTTTCGAAATTTCTATATTCAAATAAATGTATCTTCAACATATTTTTTTTGTAGAATTATACAACAAATATTTATATTCCTTTAGTTAAAAAAATAAACTTTTTTTAAACAATCTAGAATATGGTTTGTTATGAGTTTAGTTTCAAAGATGTTGTAGCCAAATGTTAGATAGGCACCCACACATTCTAAAAAGAAAGACAAAAATAAAACATATATATTATGATTGGCTCTTGAAACATGATAAAATGCCATATTTCCATAAGACGAGTTTCCTATGGAAACATGACAGTTCAAAAAATTCGTAGCGCAGGAGCTGCGTTAGGTAAGCGAATTCCCGCAGAGCACGAAATTTAAATTATGTATGTTTTCTAAACCCTGAAAAGTTTATAAATGTCTCTCCGAATCTTGTTTGCTATGCATAGGGTCTTATGGACAGCCGTTGGAGGATAAAACGTTAAAAATCGTAATACAAGAGACGCTACGATATAATTAGGTATAATCGTGCCAATTCGTCTTTTTAAAGGTTACATTTGACAGAATAATATTTACACTCAACAGATGATGTTTATTTTCGTTGAATGGGAATACTCGATATCCGATCTTAATATGCGTATATAAAATATTTTTATTCTCTCATAATTATTTTGATGGGAGTAAATAAACATAATAAAAGATACATACAACACGCATTGTTATTTAGTTAGTGACCTTTGTTTAACATGATAATTAATTAAATTTTACCTATAGTTGAATTATTTTAAAGAAGCCAGTTTTTTAAAAAAGACAGATAGATAAACATATAGTTTTTTATAAGTAAGTCTCTTGGGACTGTGCTCGCAGTATATAGGCATGTTATCATAGGCAGTATATATAGGCATGTTAAGTCTGACTTATTGGTAAATGAGTCATTAATTTTAAGTAATTTAAGTACCTACTAAATGATATATCATCCAAAATTGAACATTAACATGAGTCCTGTATAAAAAAAAACTTAGAACTGGGATTGTAAGAGAGAAAACCGCGCCCATCGTTTGTTTACGTTAATGAACAAAATTGGAGCATATATAAATATAACGGAGGGAGGTTTTAGGGGCTAACGTGTAAATAAAAAATGGAGGGGGGGGGTGCTTTCATGAGACAGATAACATGAAAGTTAGAATTTGTCGGTAAATTGAAATTTTTTGATAAAAGCAATATTGAAGAAATAAATTTTATTACAACTCATTACTGTAATATAATATTCACTTTAATATTTACACAGATATTTGCAATTTTAAGAGATATTTCTTCTACGAATCACCCTTCACGTTTAATAATTATTTTCACTTTCACCTTGATGCATTTCTGAATCCAGCAAATTTCTATTTGCAGAATGTATGATATTGTAAAGTTATGAACCTACTTTTCTATGAGCTAAACTTTTATGCGCTAATTTTAATTCAAAAAATCTTTTCGTAAGCTAAGCTGTTGTTAGGGTCCAACACATTTATCCATTCCTTTAAACACACTGATCAAGCAAACACGTTGTAAAACGAAACTTTTCTTCAGACAGACGTCTTATTAACTTCGCAGTATAGGAATTTATTGTAATGGGTCCGATTTTCGAAATCGAAATTTTCAACATATCGTTATGTTTCATGGTCAGGACGACGGACTAACACCAATTGGGAGAAGAAGTATGTGTGTGTGTGTGTGTGTGTGCGTACGTCATTTTATTCCTGATTGTGCGAACAAAAAATGATATCGACTTCGTTCGAGATGTCGATCAAATCGTATTAACGGCAATATGATCCGAAAAAAATTTCATAAAATTCGGTCGAGTTCTTTTACAATTCGTTAAAGAGATCGAAAATACGACTTTCAGATTAAGCTTCATTGAAGTCCGTCGAGATGGACCAAAATCATATTTAAAAACAAATGGAAAATTGGGTTCATTTCCAATTGGAATTGAAGGATTTTGTGGCGATATTATTATATTGTAACTTAATTTCGACTTAAAGTTTATTCCTTTTAAAAACCTCCCGTTCGCGTTATCTGTTTTAATGAAAGTTTGAACCATTCTGGATCTCTGTAAAGCGATTTAACTATAGGTCATTTAATTTATTTTGTTCCGAGCACAAAATGTTTAGAAAGTGTCATAATCAAAAAGTTTTGTTTTTTCTTTATTAATAAAATTACTAGTTATACGTATATTCATGTGTGACGACCTTGAATATAATTTTTTTCTATTATTTTTAAAACATACCTACTTGAATTTTTTAAGTATTTTTAACGTAAGGTTTTCATTTGTTTATTGTGATGATTTTTTCATTAATGTTTTTCATAGAAATATGAAAATGAATAGAATAACACACGTCACGACTGTAATGATGAGCCGTGAGATTTATTATTGATTTTCTATTTTACCACATTGCTGGAGACGAAACTTAATAGAGTAATATAGTCTACTAGCTTTTACCCACGGCTTTGCTCGTGATAATAATTCCATAAATAAATGATCCATTTAATGAATCATTGATTCATTTAGAGAACCAATTTGAAAGACTTAGAGAACCAACTTTACTAACATCTACTTGGAAAACAACGCGGCATTCGTCCATGGAGTTCGCTGTGCTCCTTTAAAGAATGAAATAAAAAGTGATACAGTACACTTCTGCCTTCTTCTTCTAAACTTTCACCTCCTATTATATTTAGCCCCTTGAACAATGAATTTTTTGAAAAAAGTCAGTAACACAGTATACTTTTCTTTTATACCATGAGCTCATATATCATGTGTTGCAATTCTAAATTCTAAATTGATAAAATTTCATGTAAACTTTCAACAATATTTTGAACCCCTTACAGGATAAATTTAAAAAAATACTTTAAATACAAAAGACGGTGTATGGTCGATCTTCACCCATTTGATAATCAGAATAGACAATGAAATTTTGTTGACTTTTAGTTATTTCTAATTAATTTTAATCAATTTTTTTCCATGAACGCAAGCTAATA
The DNA here is from genome assembly GCF_905475395.1 of Chrysoperla carnea. NCBI lineage: Eukaryota > Metazoa > Arthropoda > Insecta > Neuroptera > Chrysopidae > Chrysoperla > Chrysoperla carnea. The sequence continues at coordinate 57,676,869 of NC_058337.1, read as the reverse complement.
CCATCATTTTCGTAATTACCTAAATTACCTTTCTTCTGATATCAAATACGATTGGTTAACAGATCGATGTAGATCTGTTGACACCATATGAACAGGTGTAAAAAAGATAATTTAATTACGAAAATAATGATATCGGCTTGCCTGTTAAACAACTCTTCATGGAAAAATTGGTTAAAATTAATTTTATTAAAAATAGCCATGAACACTTTTCGTTATAAAAAAAATATTATAGGAGTGTTCAAAAATCAATAAAACTTCGTAAAAAATATGTACCATCTGGTTATCGGATGGGTGAAGATCGACTGTATACAGTCTCTCTCTCTCTGGATTAAAAACTGAAGTGAATGATTTTCCTTTTTTGATTAGTGTGTATTTATTTTGAATTTATATGAACAGAAATTGGACACGATGGAATAAGAACATAGTGTTCATGAGAGGGAAGAAAAAATTTAGTAGATATTTACTCTATTAGTAGTTCTGTATTAAATATTATTTCTAAGATATATGATTTTGTAAGGAAATAAATCTATTATAGTATTTTTCCTTTAAAAATAATTCAAATTTCTATCTTCAATGGTTTTGCCCTCGACTTTTTCGCCGGTTAAAACCTTAAATATTCAGCTTTATAATCATTGTTTCAAATATTTCATACAACGATAAAATATAGTTTCAGATTTTCACTTTATAAATAAGCATTCCCCACATACCACATATAAATGATTTATTATAGTGTCCCGACAAAATTTATTTTGTTTTTATCAATAAAAGTACCATTTGAAGGAACTTTAACCCTACCATACGTGTTTAGATATTTAAAAAACACAACTGTATTTTAACAACCAAAATTGAATTATTGTATTTACAGTTTATATATTATCGACCGACTTCAAACAAAAAAGGAGGAGGTAATCAATTCGACCGTATTTTTCTTTCTATGTGTGTTACCTCAGAACTTTCGACTGGGTGAGCCGTTTTTGATGATTCTTAATCTATTTGAAAGCTGGTGCTTCTCGTGTAGTTCCATTTTGGTCCAGTTCTGACAACGGCATCCATGAGAAAACCATAAAATTCTTAAATTTGCATTAAGTATGCACGACAAGAGGACAAATAACTCAATATCACGCCAACCGATTTCGATGATTCTTTTTTTAGTGGCAAATTAGTTAGTGAACTTCAGATTCACTAAAAATCACAAAATAAAAATAAAAACTTTTAACAAAAAGAAAACCGATTTCAAAAGGAAAACATTTCCAAAACAAATTATTATGTACTAAAAAGTAAAAAAAATAACTAGAATATAATGTAGTTAAAATTATTGTTATTTTTGGAGTCGGTGTCAACCAAGCTAATGCATCAAACTTCTGTCAGAGTTGTTTCCTTGGCTGACATCGACTTCAAAAATAACAATAATTTTAACTACATTATATTATATTTATTTTTTTACTTTTTAGTGTATATTAATTTGTTTTGGAAAAGTTTTTCTTTTGAAGTCGGTTTTATTTTTGTTATATGCCACAGTTTTTTAATTAAATCAATTTATACGATGATGTTTTAAATTTTTGTTAAAATAAAATATTCAATTTTAAAACAAAAATAAATAAATTCATACATTTACTTTGATATTTGTAATTAACTGTTTACATTTTTGAACATAATGGGACTTAATATTCAATTAATATGCTATACAAAAAGCTTCTGATCAGCTGAGTTTCATCACTTAGGTCATATTTTCCTATCATCAGATGATTTTTACTATTAGATGACATTTACTAATTGCGATTTTTTATCTTTTTAGAATTTTGAACAAGTACAACAATTTCATAAAAAGCCTGCAAAAGGCACTGCCTTAATATGAATTAAATTTTTATACCATTAATAAACATAGTATATTGAGTTTAGTCCCAAGTTTATATAGGTGTTCATAGAAACATCTAATTAGTCCATTTCCGGTTGTCCGTCCGTCCGCCCGTCTGTCAACTGGATAACTCAAAAACAAAATTGATATCAAACTGCTCAGCGTGCTCAGGATATAAAAAGTGAGGTCGAGTTCGTGAATGGGCAACATAGGTCGAATGGGTCTTGTGTCCGTAGGAGCCATTTTGTATACCGGTTAAATGTAATAAATGTTCCTCATCAAAAAACTTTTGTTTGAAACACTTTTTCTTATTATATGGGAATATCAGTTATGTATGTGTGACATGTATGTATGTGTAGTGTAACAGTGTAATCAACACAGTCCCATACATGGTATCTCGGTCACGACCGCTGCATCTGTTCCAATGTAAAAATAGCTATATATAATAGAGTGCTCCATATTAATTTCCCCCAGGAGAACTTACCAAGAAAGAGCAAATATTTTAGTTAAAAATTATAAGGTTTCTAGGGTTCAAATATCTGCGACCTTGACTTTGACTTATTCCAAGGTGAAATTGAGGTCAACTTTGATTTTTTAAATAGAACCTTAAGATTTTTTGCAGATTCGTATATTATTAAGAAAATTACGTAGATTTTTTTTTTACTAGAATTTCTTCAGGACTAAAATTTGTTAAAGATAAAACGCTGTTTTTGATGACATCTTTAAAAACCCTATTAGTCGTGTTCTGAAGGTTATGATAAGAATTGATAACGCACTTCCATCTGTTTTCGTCGTTATTCAATTGCTAGTACATTGTCTATATTTTCGGGAAAAATATCATTAAAAATCCGATACAAAACATATGTAAAATTAATTCACAAATAAAAATAATTCTAATTTTAAGCATTGAATAAAAAATTTAAAATTTAAATTGTTATTAAACAAATATTTGTGTACATAAATAAATCATATTTGTCTTTTTATTGAACGGTTAGACGGTTAGACTAGTTAGATTTTGAAATTTCCTGAAAGCTGAGTAATTAAAGGAATAATTTTTTATATTTTGAAAATTATGCCAGATACCGAAAAATTTTATTCTTACTTGTCAAGTTATAACATAATTCACCATCAAAATTGAAAATACATATTTTTTTAAATTAATGTCCCTACTACCGTGCTCATACATCCTTAATTAGTCGGGCACAACGGGCTTTTTTTTGTTTTCATTTATTTTTTAACGTTTTAATTTTTATTTTAAATAGTTTTTTTTTTTTTAAATTTCCACCGACTAGTTTTGGAGAAATCTATAAAACATAACATCTATCCACCTTTTCCCATTAGATTCATATTAAATATATGACTATTTTTGAAGTCATTTATTTATTTAAAAAATCGATCAACCCCCTCTAATATTTTCAGAATTTCAGATCATTTTTTTAATTTCAGACGTCCTCAGTACAACCTCGAACTTCATATTTTTTTTAAAATCCTGCCTTTTACATTAAATTTGCACATCCTTAAAAGTATAACTTCTGGATGAGATATTTAATTCAATCAAATTATTGGTTTTTTTTTTTTTTTTTTTAATTATATGAGCCCGAAAGATATTTTGATACATCGTCGGGGTCCTTTGGTGAACTGAACTCCAAAAATTCGGAATTTTTTTGTATTAATGTGTTTTCTGTTATATGGTCAAAAAGGAGACAACTTTGTTTATTTAAATGGAACTTCTTACATATTTTTTGTAGTTAATTTTTTAGTTCTTTACCAGAAAAAAAAAACTTCTGTTTGAAAATATTATTCCCTAGACCTCAAGTTTTGGCCCCTGGTTTCAAGTATTTTCACCTTAAAAAGTTTCCACCTAGAAAATATTAAACCAGCAAATTAAATTTTTAATATTTTACCTAAAAATAAATAATTTTGTATGAAAAACTTGTTTAGCCTAAAAAAACTAATAATAAAGTAGCGAAAATTGAGATCTATGAAAAAAAAATTACAAAACAAAAATACCTTTGAAGTTCAATTTTAGATAAAAAGTTGATCCGTGTTTAACCTCGAAGACGCCCTAAATAAAAACCTTTACCAACCAAATGATCAGATTCGTAACCGCTTTTGATTCATTTCGATTTTTTCTTTTCTTTTTTTTTATTAGAGAAACCTACCTCAAATTACATATATATAAAATGTTTTTTGGTCAACAAAGGGTTAAAATTCGTAGGAATAAAAAAGCTTTTATTTGAATGTGCGTATTGATCTTTATTTTTTACAATTTAACCACAAAACGTACGAATATGTAACATTAAATGTATGAATTCTCTGATAACCTGTATACCCTACGGTGTAACCTTAAGGATATTAATATTTTTGTCATGGGAATATGGTGAATATGGTATTATTTCATTTAAGTATTTTGCCGCTTGCCTGGTAACCATCACCGGTTGTGAAGTGTACATACCGAATGGTACATTATTAAGTTTTACATATAGGATGTCCAATTTTAATCACCTATTTTATAATTACCTCAATTAAATTTTTGCCCTACAAAGTGTCTTCGATAAAAGTGACCTGAGTAAAAGTGGTTTTAAGATCGTTATAAGTTCTGTACATGTTCGAAAATGATAGGACATAGAGAAAAATTTTTTAACTAAATAGTTATTTCTTACAAATAAAGATGATTTTTTGTTAGGTAAATTTAAAAAATAAAATAAAATATAAACAATCCGTGGGTGGAGTCTGGTGAAACCCTTGAGGGTCACACGTATAATTTTCTAGCATAATTAAAAAATTAAAAAAAAAATAAAAACTCAACTAGCTTGAAACGACTAGACCAAATGTTATGAAAGTCTTTTCGGATCATATTGCCCTTAATACGCTTCGATCAACACCTCACATACACACACACACACACACATACACACACACGCACACTCACACTTATGTGCCTTGTCCTAAGAAATGTAAAGTTAAATTGAAAACTTCGATTTCGAAAATCGGACCCATTACAATAACTTCCTTCTGGGAAGTTAAAAAAAGGATACAAAAATTAAGACGTAAAAATTGAGAAATTTAATTAATAAAGATGGCCTATTGCACAAAATATTTTTTTGGAAGTATTCGATTTGATGTAAATCTACCACAAAACCTCCATAAACCTATAATGTATACGTATGATCCCACATATGTTGTGTTTGTCTGGGGTGGAGGGGTGTTACAAACATTTTAAATTAAATAATTCGAATTAAATAAGGCTCGACCTCGGACTCATGGCGATCGGCTTTTAAATAAAATAAATACCTACTTAAAAAGTAAAAATTTACAAAGTAATTTTCAAATAAATCTATGTTTTAATACGTTACGCTAAGAAAGTACCTTCTATATTTATATCAACTTTAAAATGAAAAGTTTTATAAAATTATGATTTCTCTATTTTCATTCTGTGAATGAAAAAAATTTATTTATATGACGAAGAAAAATATATATATTGAAATATGCATGTTAAAAAGATATACATCGTATAACTTACATGATATCGTTTTTTTTAATGTCTTAAAAAATTATTAGAATCGTTACAAAAATAATGTTAGGGAAAAATTTTAAAAACCATAAAGTCAGTTTTTTTTTCATCGTATTTTTTTTCAACCGAAAAATTTTCACATTGTATCTACAGCGCGTCTGGCTCACTTCGACTATTCCTTCACCGAAGAGCTTTTGGGAAAATAGTCCGGAAAGCATTTAAATTTGGAGGGAAAGTCTTATGGAGTTTTTGAATTTAATCTTGAACTTCAAGGTAGTGTAAAATTCAACTCGCAACTGAAAAGAATTTGAGAAAATGTTTACAATAAATTGTTATTCTACTTTCTTAATGAAATAAAAAGCAATTATTTTGTGGGTAATATTTTTTTTTGAAAACCTAAAAAATTTGGTAAAAATCAAATAGAAAAAAAATTTAAAAATGAATACTTAATTCTAATTTTTTTAATTTCCAAAGTTGGTTATAAAAAAGTTTTTAGATACTCAATGAATTCAAAAGCAAGTTCAAGTAGATTTTAGCGTTCGGTTTTTCCCGAATTTATAACATTTTCGGGAAAACGTTTCAAACTCGAATTGATTTTTAAACGACCTTGAAATCCAAGGTAAAATGGTTCAATGTCTCTAAATGGTGGGTCCACACGATACAGACTATTGTTTGTCCAGATATCTGTACAGACGGAAAGTCTGAGTAAAAATGTTCATGTAAATATAATGACGAAATGTATGTGCAGACTTATCATTAGTATGGGAATACTTCCAACTTCCGTGCTCAGACTTTTTTAACTCAGACTTTACCATTATACCGATATATACTTTTGTTTGCACTGATTTGTTGCGCAGACAAAATTCTGTAGAAGTATGTGTGAAGTTGGCATCGTGTGGATCTACCATAAGATTCAGTTACTCCTTTCGTTGAAAAAAATTGAGGGCTAGATTGAAATTAGACACACGGTATCTTATGCTTGACTATTGCGTGTAGTTGATTTGTCTGAGTCTTTTCAGATTCGTTAGCACACTTGAAAACTCTAAGAAATTTCTGTTTAAAAAAAATTACGTCTATATGGTACTGTGTATACTATATGTATATAGATATATATATAGATAGATTTATAGAAAATATAATATCCTTAAAGTTTAAACACAAGTAGCTTATTACTGTTTTCTTTAAAAAAGAAGAAATATTCTACACGGTAAGAAATGCGTAGAAACAGGTAATATTATAGTATCATATGTTAGCATAAGAAATATTACAGTATTGAATAGTAATGAAGTATTGTGGACGCCGTCCAACAGTATGGGCCTGACTCATTCACCTTAACTATTACTAATCCGCCTAAACTATTCCCCCAATACTATCACTGACATAGTGATATCTAAAAAAAATTTCTTACCCTGTAATTGAGCTAGAAAAAAATTATTTTCACATCCCTCCTTCAACTTTTTTGCGTTTGAATGGCTCTAAGAGGGTCAATTTGGCAATGAACCTCTTACAGGTTGAAGTTTATTTCATCAAGTAAATTAGTAACTAAATCCAGGTGGATTAGCGATATAGCAAGAGTAGCCAATGGTACATTGCTACTTTTTTGCCCTCCATAAGATACATAAAACGGTGCTAAATGGGAGACAGAGAGGCCGCTACCCATGCCGAATAACTAGAAAAAAATTAGCCAAATACGAGCCATTTGTTTGCAGATTTATAATTATCGCTAATTTTAAAAATGTGTATATAATACATTTTAAATCTATAAACATCTGTCCACCATTCTGATCCCCTCCCAGGCTCAACTGTTATGCCCTTGTGCTAAATACACGATTGCTTGTTAGTAATAAGTAATATTTACTATGAAGTATTGAATTTGAAAATTAAATTATGGAAAAAAATGTAAATTAAAAAAAAAACCTATTTGAAAGCTTCAGATGAATATCTGTCGTATATTTAATAATAAAATCATATCTAATACAGACGTTGAACGAACAGTAAAATTCACTTTGTAGTATTACGTGCAGAAAAAATGTATTGAAAATTAACCAAGGAATAATTTCTACTCTTTTTATTATGGATTTATGTTTGTAGTGGCTTGATATAATCAAGTCAATGTAATTATTTTGGATTTTGCAGTAAATAAACAGTTTTGTAGACTTATTCGTGAGAGATGTCGTGAAAACGACATCGGACGGCAACATTAAATCATGCTCTTAGAACATTACTTAATATGTGTTGGCAGCCAATTATTTATTAAAAGAGTAGTATTTAAAGTAAAAAATATATTCCTCCTTTATAAAAGTTAACAATATAAGTTGACTTAAATTTTTTTTGTATCCTTGGATCAGATGATCAGATGAAAAGTGAGTTGAATAAAAACAATAACGAAAACAAATATTATGTGAACTATCAAATTGAAAGATTTCATCTGTCAAAAACTGTTTTTGTTCAATTTATTAAATATTTATTTTCTTTATTCCATCTTTTAGAATGGAATTTATTATACAGAATGTTCTGTTATTGATAGCAGAAAATTATACCAATAAATTAAGCTGATCAAGACAAAAAGCTATGATCGAAAACGGTGAGGCCAGGTAAAAAATGTCAGGAATCAAAAAATACTGGGAATTATCCATAATAGTAGTTTAAAAATGTTAAATAAAGAGATTAGGGTGACCCGTAGCAGGGTACTTCTGTCTCACCCTATGCGACAAAAGTAATAATATTCAAATTTTCTATACGATATGTAAAAATTCTATTTTTCACCGAATATTACATTAATTTTGATATTTTTGTTTCAGACTACAAATATAAAGTTCAACGATTACATCCAACAGAAAATTTACTTCAAAAAAATGGATTTACCAAATGATATTGGTGGCATCGTTGAAACCACAAGTCCCACTAATGAAGACGTCTTTATTGAGCCTATATCAACCGTTACAGATCGTATGATCGATATCTTAGTAACAAATAGCGTATCAATCGAAACATATTACCCACAAATGGGTCCAAAACGTGATCCACTTTATGTGGTAATTCCCATAACAATTGTGTATTTGTTAATATTTCTAACGGGTATTATCGGGAATGTTAGTACATGCATCGTTATCGGTCGTAATAAAACAATGCATACGGCCACAAATTACTATTTATTCAGTTTAGCCGTATCGGATTTGTTACTTTTAGTGACAGGACTGCCACAAGAAGTATATTATTTATGGTCACGTTATCCGTATGTGTTCGGTGAAGCATTTTGTATTGGCCGTGGTTTGGCAGCAGAAACTTCAGCAAATGCTACAGTACTTACAATAACAGCATTCACAATTGAACGATATGTTGCGATATGTCGACCTTTTTTGTCTCATACCATGTCAAAATTGTCACGTGCTGTCAAATTGATTTTGTTGGTATGGTTTTTATCTTTGTTGGTAGCTATTCCACAGGCATTACAATTTGGTGTTGTGGCTGTGCATCCCAAACATAAGGAATTGGTTTTGTGTTCAGTGAAACATATTATTATAAAACATTCGTTCGAATTACATACGTTATTTTTATTTATTTTACCAATGACTTTAATCACAATTTTGTATATTCTGATTGGTTTACGGCTACGACATTCGAATATGATGAAAAAAGAATCCAGTGCATCAACAATGTCTGCTACATCGAATGCAATTGGTGGTGCAGCAAATGTGACATTAATGACGCGTAGTAATTCAAAACCGTTTTGTCGATCGCATCAAGGACAATCTTCACGCCGTGTACTGAAAATGTTGGGTAAGTTTTTTATTTGATATTTATTTAAAAAAAGTATGTTTAGCAATTCTCTTTAGTCGTTGAAGGCATTTCCATTGAAAGACATTATTATAGGTATTCCAAATTGGACTGCATACTTACCCTTTATGTATTAATTTATTCAGGGTCGGATTAACAAGTAGGTAGAATAGGCAGTTGCCTGGGGGCCCCGAAAAATGAAAAAGACTTCTAAAATTTTCTTACAAACATAAAATTCTAGAGAGTGATTGAAAAATATAATCAGAACCGAAAATAAATTTTACTCAAATAAATTAAACTCAATTGACTGCATTCAAAAGGCGACGACCGACGAACTAGACAAGGTTCCAAAAAGGACATTTCCTACACCTGATGCACAAAAAACTCATAGTCCTTTGTATAAGATTCTAATGGAAGATCAATTAGCCGATATATTTCCTAACACAGAAATAGCTCTTCGGATCTTTTTAACATTAATGATCACAAATTGATCTGCCGAACGATCCTTCTCGCAATTAAAAAGAATCAAAGCTGAAAGAGCTACAACGCGACTCGAGATTTTAGGTATACTTTGCATTGAGTCAAATTTATTGAACAAAATCGATATTGATGATATAATTGATGAATTTGCCGAAAACAAATGTAGAAAACAACATGTTTAAAATGTAGATAGCAATTTTATTGATATTAAAATTTTTATGAAAGGTATAAGTTTGTATTTTTTAATGGAAAAAAGGAGGTAACAGACGTGAAAAAAGGGCCCCCAAATTGATGGTTGCCTAGGGCCCCGTTGAGGGTTAATCCGACCCTGAGTTTATTCTATGGCCGTCACTTTTAAAAAGTTAACACTGTCAGTATTTATTTAAGTTATTTTATTATTTGATTTAAAGAAAATTAAGTGAAAAATAAATTTCTCTGCATGTAGTAAATAAACTAAAAAGGTAATGAAGTAAATAAACTAAGGTATAGTTTCTAGTTTTCTTTCTGTGTTCCAACATTTTCTTCAGGGCATTTTAGTCTGTTTAAACCATAACATTTCTTTGGTTGATTCAAGTTTATAATTATGCAGGTTTACTTGAAGAAAGTTTGTTATAAACAAAGTTTGTTATAAACAAAAGTTTGTTATATTACTAAAGTTGACAAATTTCAATATCCTGGGGTATGTTATAAAGAATGATCCATAGCATGGCTAGAAGAGATCGTAAAATATCGAATTATTTTTAATATTAAGAATTATTTGAAATGATGAGGATTTCATTATAGAATTGAAATTAGACCCTATAATTTTTACGTATAGCTTATTGCGTAATCATATGAGTATGTTACATTAAAAAAATATAAATTAGGTGGAAAATTTTATAATTTTTTCGAACGTGTTACTAAAAAAATAATTATCCAAATGTAATGGAGTTTGGCAAGCATTAAAAGGGCATTTTTAAATTTGTAAAAGGCTGCAGACTATAAACATCTTGAAATAAAATTTAGGGATATCCAACTACTTCCTAACATTATGCAACTTACGAATCAAATTATGAACAATTGATTTGACGCACGTGGGAAACGCACACTTTTTTTAGTGAAAACTTACATAATATCTGGTAGATAAGTGAGAGTGTATACTTTTTCGTATGTATGGCGTTCAAATTAAATTTTGCTCGTTCTTTTTTTGAAATCGATTCTGTTATAATTTTTAATGAGTTAAACTCGGTTAGATTGACGTTTAAAGCTCCCTCACTAATGTTATGGAGATTGCGTCTCAGTGAAATGGGGTCATATTGCAGGATTTTGTATATTGCATTTGGAATACCATGCCGCGTCTTATGTGAGTTTTGATCAGGATGCCACGATAGTTTAACCAAGACCCAATTTCAATTAGATATTTGTGTCATCGGCATACAGTTACAAATTGAAATGAAAAATTAGAGACAGCATATAGGATACATACATTAAGAGTTTATTGAAATACAAAAATTATTCGAAATAATTACATAGTACCTATGTTGTATATCATAAAAAAACCATAAAAAATTAATAAAAATTTATTAATGGTTCAAAGCAAGCAAAAAGATTAGGTTGCCTTGATAGTACAATATACGAGCGCAAACTTCTTAATTCTTTCCTAAAACTCCGATTTACTTGCAAATTGGACGGTATTTGTAAGATCTGAAGAAACAAAAGTTATATGATGCCGAGTGGTTCTTTTGCCCAGGTGGTCGTTACTTCCGCTTCTAAGGGCTGCAAAATATATGTTCAAATGACAACAGGAATCTATAGAGGAATTAATTCTGAGAAAATGTATGTAATGCAAGTATCTTTCGAAAAGTCAATTTTTTCCGGGTAATTGGTAATTGAAATTCGCCGTTTTTCGTTTAATTCATACATATACCATGCACTAAAAAAGCACATTGGGCATCAGTTTTTCTCAAATACTGAAAATATGAAAATAAATATGGCTCTACCTGACATCAATTGGCGAGTATGTACATGGTACGTGGTTCGCTTCGCATGTATTGTATAGTCTGAAGCCCGTGCGGCCTGAACTTGAGACTATACAATTACCGGGACATTCGAATTGGTATTTGTGTGGAGATATTTTAAACAATTCTTAAATTAGTGATAAAATTTGTGATAATTTCTGTAACTAAAAAAATACCTAGCAAAGCTCGGCCATCAGTTATCTTATCTTATCTTATATATTTAAACGAGCAATTCTTGTATATATATATATATATATATATATATATATATATATATACAAGATCTTGGAAATGGCTCCAACGATTTTCATGAAAATGAGTATGTAGGGTTTTTTTGGGGCGATAAGTCGATCTAGCTAGGTTTCATTTATCAGAAATGTCGTTTTATCCGTCTTTTCATGAAAAATTCATCAGACATCTATTGGTGTATAACGTAGTTAATGAAATACAATGCAAATTATAACATAACAAAAAGGAGGCGTTTGAGTAGTCTAAAGTGAAAAATATGACTCTTGCTGACATCTATTGGCGAATAACCGAGCGAAGCTCGGTCATCCAGATATTCATATATTATGTAAGCACTAAAACACAATATTAAAATACAATATTCGCTCGGTTATTTATCATTTAATTGTCAATAGAATGGCTTATTCAACTTTGCATTTCAAGTTCAACATGCTCAAAATTACGATTTGATTGGTAAACAAACATTGTTACTTTATAATCTTACAGAAATGAAAATGTTAGATGCTAAATCTTATTGTTCCTTCACAGTACGTCAGTTTACAATCTAACTAGATTTATTACAAATTAACCAACGGTTCTTTCAAAATCCGGTTCCATTACTACATGACATATAAGTCGTATTTTCATTGTGAGTATATTTATAAAAACAAATAATTATATAAAAATAATGACCCATATTTTTTGCTTTTCATCTTGTGTTATTATGCTTTTATTATTTGTAACATATAATAACTTTTTTCATAAACACGTGTGAAGGTTATGTAATGTATGTAATAGACAAATTACACGGCATAAAAATAGTCTCATATTCGTCGATTTGTCGATATATGCATAATTGATATTTACCGGGAGTTTGACTATTCACTTGTTGAATTTTGATCCAAACCATTTGTGAATGTATATAACGTGTTAAAAATTTTTTAAATAGAAAATTTGAAACAAAAGTTGTGTAGGGAGTTTTTGAGTTTTGATTAGGTTATATTGGCTATTCACGAAAGACGCACTTCGACCATAGAGATTATTGTGATGCCATACATGTGTTTTCATCTCCTTTGCCGCTGAAAATTTCATTTATCAGTTCATCAATTAGCTCTTCATGCATATATTCGCACCGTGAGTGAGTTTTATTGGAGGCGTTTCCATGGTAACGATACACTACTTTAATTATAGAATTGTATGGATGCATTTTATCATGTAGTTATAACCGCAAAATAGTATAAAATATATATTTTTTCGTCTGTTCTCTTCTAGCTTCTAAACTAATAATCATAAGTTGGCAAATGAGGTATCGTTACTTTTCAAATATATAGTTATGTATATTGTTATACTTCATCACGAAATTATATCCCCAAAATAGTTTAAATAAAATAAAGTTCAAAAACTAAAAACCCGACGACTACAAAATCACGCTCTTAAAAGTCTGAAAACAAGAAAATATTTTCATCTGAAATTGTTATGATAAGTAAAATCGTCATTTCAGTCGGGGAACCTCTTTTTCGTCCTGTGGAATTCTGTTTAATCTCAGAGGTCCCTCGGTCTGTAATTTTACTTATCATAACAATTTCAGATGAAAATATTTACTTGTTTACATATACTTTTAAGAGCGTGATCTTGCAGTTGTCGGAGTTTTAGTTTTTGAATTTTATTTTTTATAATTTCGAACAAATAGATTTATTGGTTTTGGATTTGAAATATAAAAATTTACCATCTCTTAATCTGTACTACTGTACACCGGCCAATATTACTATATCGATGTTATTTAAGTATTGTAAATATGTATAGGATTTTAACTTCGGGCCATTCTATATATAAACATAATATTTGTATTATATTTTTTCGAGATAGTAATCTAACGTGAAAAATATATTGAGTTATAAAGGGATGAGGTGATTTGTTTATAATATTTAATTTATCTCAAACGTTATTTCGTTATTATTAACAATTCCATATACCCAAACAACAATTTATAAGTAGGCGGAGACAGAAAATCATTTTGCAAACGCATATGGCGTCATTCAAGTATTACGTAAGCAGGCTAAAAGGGGGATATCAATTTTTTTTCTTACTTTTGCTAACTAAAGGGATGGGATGAATGTTATAAATCTTACCTTGGGAAGATAAAAATTATATAAATAATTTAAATTAATATTTGTTTTTTATTTTACAATGGTGTAATTTCGAATTAAAAATTTGTTTAACATTATTTACTTAAAATAAATAAATTTTGTTATATATTAAAAGTTTATAAATTCTTATCTCTAAGGGAGGGTCTAAAATCATTGAAAGTTTGCTTACGTAAAACTTGAATGATCCCCATGATGAAAAAACACCCGATCGAAATTTAGAAAAAAAAACACACATTTTACTTTATTTAGTTATCAGACACATTTTAAGTTATTCAATTATCGGATACAATCATTGGGTTTGGAAAATGCAAGAACTTAATTTGAAATAAATATTTTTATTTTTTAGCAGTAACCTCTCTCTAATCAATTGCGAAAAGCAAACAGAATTTCTTTTTCTGTCGAAATTCCTTACCCTAACAAAAATTTACAATTTTCTTCACAACAAACAGAATTAGTTCATTATAGAGCATTTTCAAATTTGTCTCCAAAACAATCATAAATTATCATCAAATCGAAAAGGCTTGAAGTTTCTAATGATTAATCATAATACGTATAGATAACAAAACCCAATATTAATTTTTATAAAATATAAGGATTATTATTATTCCAAAAAAAAAAAATTTTTTTTAAATTATAAATCCGATTACGTGACAGCAAACACCAATCAGATGTATTTTGAAGGTACTACGTCAAATCATTTGAAAGACTATGTAAGCTTACAAATACAAAAACATGTAACTTAACTTGCAAATACTTTTAAACATGCATATATAAAAAAAAATTTATATGTCTCGGATTGATATCATTCAGGACGCCATTACACTCTACACTGTTTTAGAAGTAAATTTGAATTGGTTTTGTAAAATGCAAAATACATAAGGTAAATAGTTTTTTTTTTATATAAGGTAAATAGTAATACTTTCTTGATGTAAATCAGATACAAATGTAATGTTTAAACCAATTTTTCAAATTTAGGACAAAACCCTATGTTTGTATATATTCACGTGAAAAAAGTGTTTTGGCTAGACTTTGATACCATACCCGATTATTTGCCTGGGAGTTTTTGAGATATGTGAAATTTTTCTCTAGGCTAGGGCATTCTAGGCTCGTAATTGTAGTAGTTATCTAGAAAAAAATTCACATATCTCTAGTTTAATCTACGATAAATGTTTTACGAAATATGAGAGTGGCTAACTAGCTTAAGACTTCCTAAAGATTTTTGTTGATTTTAAAATTTTGCAAAAAAAAAAAATAGATAAAAACACTTCAATAAATTTTACTGGGGCTAGATGAAATGGCTCTGCGAGTTTTAGTAACTTCGAAATAAAATTAAAAATCAAGAAAAAAATTTAAATGATTTGTTTGATGAACTACAAACGTGGGAATATCATGTTTCCATTTCTTTATCACCCCCCCCCCTCCATGTCACATCTTTTAAAACTATACAGTAATCATACCCCTCCCCTAATATGGAAACGTGTTTTATGAACGGCATAGAGACACAACTATCAATATACATAAATTGTCATATATTTAGATAATGAATGCGCAACATACATTTTGGAGACAGAAAACTATTGTATGATAAAAATAAAGTTTTAATATTGAGAAACTTTAATGCTGTACTTTTACTGTTATATGCTATGTTTAAAGAAGTAGTAATTTAAGACGCTTATACGATTTTACAGTGAAAGTCTTTGAAGACTTTTGCATTTAATATGCTCATTTAATGATATACATCTTTTATAGGTTGAATAGAAAATAATATCACTTAATATTGAATATATTGAAGTTTCTTAAGAAGGACTACTTGAGAGGTTGGAAGGGCAAAACCTCAATTTTAACCTGACCGGTTGAGCTTTCGTACACTAAAAGCAGATGTTCTAAGTTTACTTTTAAGAAAAATTACCAACAATATCAACAATAAAAGAGAGTGGGAGCGGGGTAGATTAACATAAAAAATTAATGTCTTAATTATTATTAATTCTTACCTATTATTTTGTTTACTTATTTATAACGAAGTAAAAAGTTTCATTAAAGGTGCATCGCTTCTTTTACAATTAAGGTTGGAGCAATTTAATCGGTCAGTAGAAAAGCCTTGTAGAGTTACTGTGATAGAGAAAATTTCTCAAGCAAAACATGTTGGTTCCAAAGGGGTGTCTTTTAGACATCTTGATTGTGACCTTGAAATTTACGATTATCTAAAAATCACATCGAATTGATTATTGAAGAGATAGAAAATGACTTAGTTAAAAAGTTGTTTGTTCCTTTGGTTAGCCCAAAAAACTGTTCCACTTATGAATTGATACGTGCTGATTCTTTTAATAATTGAATTGTCTTTTAATTTATTACCGCTTTCGTAGTTAGATTTTCGTTTTAGCTTGAGAAGAAAGAATATCAAAACGTTATTTATTTATTAACAAAATATTTGTATTCTTTATCAAAATACTATAAGTTTCTGTATATACATGGATTTTACGTATTAAAATTAAAATTTTTCAAAAAACAAATCATATGTTGCTCGAAATGACCTTTCAAATTGATAATGAAAAAATAACTACGTGTCGAGGTTTAAACATTCACTGTTTCCGATATAAAAAACTAAGCATTTGAATTTCCAGTTCTGGTTTTGTACAAGATCTTGTATACATCCTAATGTCAACAATTGTGACGCGTTACTATCTTCTTTTCCGAAGCTTGAACAAATAAATTCAAAGAACCGATATGTACAGATTTTTCTAAAAATTACTAATAAGGATAGTTAAAATGAATCTCAAAGAGCAAATTCTTGGTATAAGCAGATGCTTATTTTTGCACAAAGACATAGAATAAAAATAACTCGTGACTCGTGAGCAGCAGAGCTCCATTATTAAGGACATACTTTCAATTTGTTAGATGAGGGAGGTTTAAAAGTGGCTCATCCAAAACTGCTAACAAAGGTACATACTTCTAGTCTGTTCATACATCTAAAGCGGACAAGCATGGTAATAGCTTTATCTACATAAAGAATGTTGCCAGAAATCCTATTGTTTCAATGTAAAAGGGACACCTTGTGATTTTGTCGTTCACGTTGTAATTAATATTTAATAAATATAATGTTATTGTATCTGAATTTTCAATAACTCTCCGAATTGAATGAATAATAATAAAGTATTATTCCTTGGGGCTTTTTATTTCTTAAAAATTATTTCATATTTTTTCATTTTGATCACATTTTGATATTCACGACTGTGATTTTGATACAAACAATATATAAGGGGATTGGCTTAGGCGGTAAATAAGGCTGCGTATGCTCTAATAAGTGCCCTAAGTTTAGTTACAGAGCTTTGTTTAACACCTATAGTAATCGAAAAAATAAGGTATATCTACAAGCTCGAAAATTTATTTTTGATATTGTTCAGTAGGTCGGAATACATAGTCATTTATTGGTTAAACAAAAATATTTAACTGTTTGCAACACGAAAACGGGCAATTACATAAAAAAGGTTCTTTCATTTAAAATAGGCCCAACAATAAAATAAATTTTGTAGGCTCCTTGTGTTGTTTAATAAATCCCTGCAACAAATTGTATACCACATATTAGTGCTTACGTAGCTACACTAATTGTTTGAATACCCTGTTTAGACAATGGTGAATATGAGTGCTTACTTTATTTTTATTAAATTGGTCGAAATAACCAACAAATTTATGGTGGCCTGCCGATCTAAATTTTGAAAATTAAAAAATTATAAGTATATTATAGAAAACTTTTTGTTTTCGTTCTTTTCAAAAATTTTTCAAAAAGCTGACTAGTTGAAGCTACTTACAAACTTTCATCTATTTTTTATAGTTATGGAGAGATTGGACACCAAAGTTTTACCCTAATGTGCTCTCTCACGGGAAAACAAAGACGTTTATTTATGTTTCAAACAAAATTTGGTTTTTTTATAAGAAACATTTTTTACAATGAAAAATTTTACACACAAACTTTTTGTTCTCTCTCTAATGGTTTTTCAGGGGGCCAACGGACCCTATACCCAATTTAGTTATGTTGCTCGTTTACGAACTTAAACTCACTTTTTACGGCCTGAGCCCTCTATAATTTCAGGTTGATAACTCGTTTCGTTTTTGAGTATCGTGATCTCGGACGGATATTCAGACAGATGGACAGACGGCCGGACGAGGGAAATGAACTCTTATGAGTTGATTTTATTACGCTTATACCAAAATTTTGTTCGTACCATCAATATTTCGGAACGTTACATGGGACTAAAATTAGTATATCTTGATAAATATTTCATACATACTTACTAGGTATAAAAATGGAAGTAGCTGACATAAGTAAAGTTGGTAAAAAACAATGAATTTTGCGTATGCATCATGGTTTATTTTGAGAATAAAAAAATTAAAAACCGTAATCGTAAGTAATCTGCTTAGAAAGTTCGATGCTCCAAAAACTGTTGTCTGTGAGAAATAGTATCTTAAAGATTAGGATATTAAATCCTCATTTTTGATGCGTTTTCTGTGAAAACAGATTAACCTTTGTTTATTTTTTAACAGATTATTAAATTTTTTTAAATGTCGATTTTTACATATTTTTAATACGGAAGGAAACTGGTTTATCATGTAGTTAAAATTTTTTAATTAAAATTTCAATCATTGAGTCAAAGTTTTATATTAAATGTTTATATATACATACAGGGTGCTTTTTTAAGTTGGCATATGCTTGAAACTCGAAAAATAACTTGCCTTAAACGAAAAATGCTTTGAGCCAAAAATGTTGGGTGTATAGCCGCACATCTTACCCGGACATTAAACTTGATATAGGTCTTAAAGATGAATGAAAAGCTCCTCTACTCCATAACTGGTAATCGATAGATGATCACTTTAAATAAGAAAGTTGTTATTAATTAAAAAAGTAAACATTTTTTATTTAAAACATTTTTCCATAAACCGTACAATTTAGGCAGTAACGGATTGAAAAATTTTACCCAAAATTGTTTTTTCGTACCAAGATTGTTATTTCGTATAATTGTTTGTGTGAAATCTAGGCATTCATCGAAAAAAAATTTCCAATAAATCCAATAAAAGTGGATTGTTAAGCAAGACCATTTTTGTTCAAATTGGATGATCAAAAGCACAAAGCTAGATTTTTACTATCAATTAGCTAGCAGCTATTCGCGTTTTTATAAAGAACAACTTACTACTTTAAAGTGTTCATCTAATGTTTGTCTGTTATGAATCACAGTGAGGTTTTAATTGAACCTGAAAACTTAGATTCGATGCCGGTATAAGATGTGTGCTTTTGAAACTTAATTTTTCTTTTGAAACATTTTTTTCCGTTAAGTTTCGATTTAGGTTTTTGCGTTATGAAGTTTCCAGTTGTTCTAAATATTTTTGAGTTTTTGAGTTTTTGGAAGAAATAAAAACTATCGAGTCTTTAAAATAATCTGTATACAGAGGTCGCTGGATATAGTCATAGCCAATATTACACAAGTGAACACAGTACTGTTTACTTTATAAACTTTGTGAAAAAAATTATTGTATTCACCCCAAAAATCCAAATCAAAGATAAATGATATAGTAAACGAACCTTTTTCTTACGAAAAAAATTGTTTGCTGGGTGTATTGACTTGCAATTTTTTGTATTGGCATCAGAAAATTATCTTAAAAAAAGTCTATATGATTTAAAGCATTTTTGTTTTAACCCCTGCGTTATTGGGGTGAAGGGGGTTTATATCGCAAAGTAAATCAGATAACTCTTAAAATATTTAAAAAAGGTCAAAATGATTAAGTAACCCGAAGTTTAAGACGTTTTTATCAATATATTTATACACATCACCCTCCCCTTCTGGTTCTGAAAGACTCTTAAAATGAAACAGACAATTTTGCAATTTAAAACTTTTAATGACGTATAAGGGGGTTTTTAGGGTCGCTCATCTTGAATTTTTAGTCAAATTGTTTATTTGTTAGCTGCTCCCCTCTTTTAGCCCACATAATTAGACCCCTGAATAAATAATACACCCCCCCCCCTCTTTTAGCTTACATAAGTAGATCTCCGAAATAAAAAATACAATTTTTTTTGCAAATTCAAACTTTTAATGAGGGTGTAGAAATTATCACTTTGACTTAAAATTGATAAAAACTTTGACTTAAAATTGAAAAGATAAATGACCCCATAAATCCCCTTATACGTCATTAAAAGTCTTAATTTGCAAAAAATTTTGTCTTGATTTTAATTCATGTAGATAGGATCTTGGTATTGAACTTGCAGAAGTGTGACAATATTGGTCTTGGTTTTGGAAAAATTGGTAAGACGAAGACCAAGACTGCAAAACCGAGACTAATTTTGCTCATCATTAAAGATTTTTCACAATCGAAATGAAAGTGGGAGAGATTTTAAAATTAAAAGCTTTCCATAGATTTAGATAATCCAAAACTATGAAATAAAGGAGGTTGTAAACGTTTAGGTCATGAATAAAGGCCTATACTTGCACATATTATGTTGATGATTTTTCGAAGATACATGTTTCATCAAATATTAACTACATACAATATGTAATAAATCATTTATTTATAGATTTGCATAACTTAATTGTGAAATTTGTTTAAAACAATTATGTGCATATTAAATGTAATACCTCGCTAATTTTGCCATAAACATGCCATCAAATGGTCCATTTTAACAACAATTAATCTTTGCTACATTAATTATTTTTGAAACATATCTATATAGAGTGTATACATAAATTTTATACTAGCTGTGAACTATCCGCTTTGCTGGGCAACATCCCCACTTGCACCCCTCCCTCCACATTTCCTTGTGTGGGATAACAGTTTTGTAATGTACACGTCTCTCTCGCTCTTTTATTTGATACCCCACTTAGGTATATTAGTAAATATTCGATAATTCCTTCCCACTTTCTCGCTACACCTTTCTACCCTCTGAAGGTTAAAAGTAGATAAAAACAATAGATCTTTGAAGCTGGTTGTATATCGTGTCAATATTTGAGCTTAATCGATGCACAACTTTTTTAGTTTTTGAAGCATATCCCTTTCAATCCCTATTTCAACCCCTTTCTCTACTATAATATGGATGTATTACACATAAAAACCTTCCTCTTGAGTCACTCTATCTATTAAAAAACCGCATCAAAATCCGTTGGGTAGTTTCAAAGATTTAAGCATACAAAGGGACATAGGGACATAGGGACATAAGGACAGAGAAAGCGACTTTGTTTTATACTATGTATTGATATAGAGTGAGAGTATATAGTAGAGAAAGTCTAGTTGAAACATTTACTTCTACTCCGAGCACCGACGAAAAATTTACATTCATATATTAATTTGAACTTCTATATATTACTAGCTTGATACCTGCCCGCTTCATTGGGCTTAAAAGTAAAAACCACCGCTTTATAGCCTCCGTCTCTTTTGATCTCACTTATCAACGTTCCATAACACTTGAAGGGATTGTTTTACGCAGCTAGAAGATATGCACAGTTTTCAATTTTTTAAATTGTAAAGTAGTCATAGGTCATTGAGTATATCAGAAACGGTAGCCATGAATTGTGACATTTACTATTTTAAATTTTACAGAAATCTTTAATTTATGGCTTAAAATGATGATCATAATTGAAGAGCTTAGTGGATGAACATGTTAAGTGAAATTTTTGAGGAAATCGAGATTTTCATGTGGATGAACATGTTATGCTCTCCTTTAAACATGGCATGTTTCCCCTTTTCCCAAACCTTTCAAATAAAGCTATTTTCAGTGGATGAAGTTGTTATGTCTTGCATAACTTGTTATGCAAGTTAAAAACTTTACAGCTGATTATCTCGATTCCACTTAATTGTCTCATAACATCTTCATCCACTAAGCTCTTCAATTCTGCTCCATTTGTGATCATCATTTTGAACCGTAAAAATTAAAGATTTCATGAGCTATAAAGAGTTTTTATTCTAATGTATGAGCAATATTGCTGTACAGTTTTATTAAAAACCAAGGTCAAAATATAACATATAAATACAAAAGTCAAATTTTTGTATTATATACGATGCGCGCGCATACAGTCCGCAGGTACCGGGCTAGAAGTAAGTATTGAATCCGATTTGTTTGATTACAGACTTCTTATGAGCGATGTTTGCTAATGATTTAATACTGCTTTAATTTCCTAAATCTGAAAGTTCTTGACTTAAACGTCAAAAATTCATGTACACCACGGTTTATAGTATCCGGTTTTTCGTCAAAAATTTTGTTTATGAGTTATTAATGCATTATGAAAAGTTTTTTAATATAAAATAAAAATATACCCTATACTTTTTAAAAGTAGGTAAATAAAATGTAACATAATCCAACTGATGAAATATTAAAATTTTCATGTAATTGAAATTTAATATAAATAGAGTTTTTGTGAAGGCTTGCAAATGCTCTCAGATTTATTCAAGTTTGACAATAAAAAGATTCTTTCTTCACATTTTACAACTACAGGTAAATAAGTTAATTAAACACCTATTGATTAAACTTCAACTCGTTTATTTAGAGATGTGAATATATTAAATTATGAATGGTAGTAGTTAACCATCTCTACAATGTATTGCAAAAGTATGTAAGCAAAATGATACAAATTCAAAGCGAAATATGTTGGAATTTATTACACAGAGGCTGATCTAGAATGAGACACAGATGGGCTAAATGATCCGTTGTGCTAAATAAAATGTAGGCGGGTATTTCATATCCCCTAACGCCTTAAACCAACCATTTGGATCTATTAAAAGCCGCCAAAGAATGTTAACTGAAGTGATCCAACCAGTATGTTAGAGGCTGGATTAACAGTAAAATATCACATTAAACTAAAAATGATATTATTTCAAAAAATTGACCATACTTTCCAATTCCGGGTATCGATCCACAAAAATAACAGCTATATGGATTTTTATAAAACTACTCTGAAAGTAGGTAATCCTGCGTTTCACGCACAGCAAGAAGTCACTTTTATGTCTAATGTAACCCTAAACCACTGTACATTTCTACCGAGTCGCAGGATATAAGGTTTTTGATTGATTTTCCGCTTAGTGTCCAGACTATTACTAAGAACAGAATTTTTTACAGCACCTTGTACTGCTCTAAAATTTACAGAGAATTACTCTGATAAAACAGCAAATTAAGTAAAACCAGTAAATATATAGGCACGTATCAAATAATAGGGTGGGTGGCATATTTTAAATATAAATAAAAGCTATTCATGTGAAAATTATGATATTTGAACAGTGATATCTACTACTTCTACAAAAGTTTACCTAGATCGATATATACTCTCTAACCTAGATCGATATACACTCGCATGAATTTTAAATTTTACTAATTTTACATGTAAAAAACTAGATATAATTTAGAAATACATTATTGTTAGTCTTGCTTTAACTAGATTAAGGGTCACATTGATACCGACTCCCATACTAAACACCCTTGTTTAGTATGGTAGCCGAAAAATTAACTACATAATTTTTAATCAAAATATTTCACAGTTTTGGTTTGGTAGCATATATAAATATAAAATTCGAATTCAACCAATTTTTAACTAACCGATATCAAATTTTTGTACATTTACAGTCACAAATGGTTTACATAATCACAGATTTTATATAAGTCTGTGTTTGAAATATATATTGCTGACTTTGAAATTCTATAAGAAATATTTAAAAAATAAAAAGATTATTGAAAAAAAATAAAATAAAAATTGCAATTTTACTTTCAAAATTGACCATTTGACCTAATGAAACTGACATCTTTTATTCCAAACTTTTTTTCAAAAATCATCTAAATTCCGTAAACCTCGGATGCAAAAAACACATTTCTGATAAATTTTTGCATTTGATTTGTATTGAATTTATTAGGATTATGGAAAAATGTTTTGAACAAAAGTTGTATTTTATAAATAATCATTCTCATTTAAATTTTTCGACAATCTTTTATCAGTTACGAAATGAATTGCTATTTTGTCGGCAATCAAGGTCAAATTTAAAATGTGAATGAGATAGCTTCTTCCAAGTAGAGCAACTTTTAGCAAGGTTATTTTTACCGTTGAAGGAATATTAAACTGCGAGAATTAATATGGGCACTTATATACATTGAGAAATATTTAGATAATAAAACAAAAACTCGATTTGGCTGATCGAATTTAGCCAATAATTGACCGAGTTTTGCCATTTAAAGTTGACAAAAATTCTCAATTTTCGCCAAAAAAACTTTAACAAACCCGTAAAAAAAGTAGTTCTGTTTTTTACCATTTTCTGGTTGTGTGGACTTTTATTAAGAAGCAATCTTTATTAAAAATCGTCTGGAATAATTGTGTGAGATGTACAATAAGCTATCTAGATGCTTTATACAAATCAATGATTGTTTCTTGGTTTCAGGATGTTGTATAGGTACTTTGATAATAATTTCTATAGAATATCATTTGCTATTTTAGAAAGGTGATGATGATATATGAAGGTTTTTGACATAGCTATATTTAAAAAAGAAAATATTTTACTCTTTAATATGAGTTTTTGACATTTATGTCACAACTAAATATACATATAATGCTTTGGGTACTTTTTCTTCTTCCACATTAATGTCTGATTTCTACCGTAATACTCGTATACTATATCATTTACTTTGATTGCGAAGAGAAATTGCCACGTTATCTATGATTTTTCTATGTCTATTTAAAACATTTCATGCTATTATGTCAGACTGGCAAAATATTCTTTTATCAAACAAAATTACATTTAATATTTCAAAATGTGTGACTATAAATATATTTATGAAAATTTTAAATTTAATTTGTCTTCTTAGTATTATTTATTCCTTCAACAGAATATCTGTTTTTATAATTTTTTAGATGTGTACTTATAAATATTTCTCAATGTTATTTTGGTTTTTTTGTCCGTGTCTTTTGCGCTAAAACAGAATCCAAGAACATATATATTAAGGACATGAAACCTCCAATGCCAAGCTACAAGTGACCGTGGCTGAATTGACGGGGCTTATCTGGGCGGAGTCTAGTCATAGGTCGTTGCGTACTTTATACTGCGCATCAGGCAGCCTAAGTGATTGAATACCGTTGAAATTGTTCTATTCTTGAAAACAATTTAAATTTTTGAAGTCTACGTTATACAAAGAACACACCCTCCAAGTTTCAGGTCTCTACGTTCATCGGGTAAGTCTGTGCGATAATCTGTCAGTCAGTCATTCAGGAAAAAGCATTTTATATGTATAGAAGACAGATAGATAGATAGGAGATAGAAATAGGGAACTTATTTTAGTCCCAAGTTTGTAAAGTTTAGAAATATTGTAGACACGAACAAAATTTTGTAATTTTGGCAACTGTGTTAATAAAATCGTCTAAGTAATCCATTTCTGTTTGTCCGTATGTCCATTCGTAATCACGATATCTCAAAAACGAAAAATCAAGCTGAAATATACGTCATCAAGCATTATTAAGACTTTAGAAGTGAGTTTATGTTCGTAAATGAACAACATAGGTCAATAAGATCTTGGGTAGCCCATCTTGTTAAAGATAGAATAAAAGTTTTAATGTAAAAAATATTCCTTATAAAAAAATAAACCATATCTTTTAACATAATGTCAGAATACAATTTACCTATTGAAAGAACTTGCTGATATTTGTTTCAATCACCCTGATCTTTTCCTAAAATCATACCAATTACTTTAAAATCATACGTTCAAGTATCTTTAATAAAACTCATTATAAAAATATACGATCGGAAAGTGTTCTATTTTTAATTTTACTAATCTTTACCTTTATGTTATTTTCTTGTCTAGACAGTATTTTAAATTGCCTTTTATCTTTTTCATCCTCCGAAAGGTGTAGGTTCTTATTATCTAAAAATATAATAGTCCTTTCTAGATCAACTGGCTCTCAAAAAATAAACAAAACACTAGAAATGATAACTCACCAATACTTACCTGAATATCTTCTCTTTCTTGGAGAAAAATTTCTGTTAGCCATCCGGCAAATGCAAAACGAATTACAGAGTTTTTCTCCATACGTATAACAGATAGAAAGATAAAAATTTGGTAGGTATGTGGCTTTTAATTGTTATTCTATAGTGATCAATTGCATAACAATCCTATCTAATGATTTTAAAGCGGTGAAAAAGGTAAAATTAGGTTTCTCAAAAAAACATTAGTCCCCTTTTCCCCACTTCCATATTATTAAAACGGATTGGTAAAAAATTAGTCCATAGAAACCAACAACTTCGTTTCTCTTTTCTTGTTCGTTTTTCTTTTCTCTAAAAATCTCAGGACACTGAATTTCGTAATTTAGTTTCCAGAAGTTTCATCCGAATCATAGGTTGCCAACAGTTACTTACCTTTGAGTTGTTGGTTTAAAAATCTCTGGATTTTAACTACGGGTTTTAAAACAAAATTTTCAGATAAAAATTGTCAATTGGCACATACCAATTCCTTTATAGTTTCGGGTAAAAACTCCGGGGACATATTACACAATTTTGTGCTCTGAGGTTTCCAGAGCTTTTCTGCAAAAGTATAAGAGGCAGAAGGTTCTAGTTTGGTAAATTCAAGATGTTCGTTTATTGTGTTTAATTTCATACCAACTCGATTTAATATAATATTAAAGAGGACAAAAGGTGTTGGTGTCTTTATGAGAAATTGAATTTTACCCATTTAATTCCTTCATTATTATCAAATGAAGTTGATATGAAATTAGTCACTATATAGACCACCATTTCGGAGCTTCAATTATCAACTTTCTATCTCTAACAGTTTTCAGAGAAAAGCTTTGGAATCCTTTCTGCGTACGCCATTTTTTTGCATCTTCGAAATTAGCGCACTTTGATACTTAAAACACAAATATTTGAGAGAGCACTAAAATATTGTTTTCAATAATTTATATTTATTCTCTCTTTTTTTTCCCATAAAACAGGAATAGAAGTTAAAATGATTGTTAGAAAATTTGATTGTATACAGTCTCAATAATAAATTCGAAAAATTTCTTTTTTGTCTTTCTAACACTTAGGTACCTCACCTTATTTGAATAATGGAATTACGATTAGAATAGCAATGCTATTAAAAACTATGCATTTCTCTTTTTCTGACAATAGAAATGAAATATAGTGCACGTGAAAATTATTTATTAAAAAAATATGGAAAGAAAACATTTTCTATTACATTATAGTACAATAAAATTATGGAAAAAAGGTTTGCATCTTTGAATGCATCCAACACTTTTTTTGTTATTACTATGATTTTTAAATAATTGTATGGTACTATTAGTATATGAAGAGTAAAAAGGAGTTTTTCTCACTTCCGTGCAGAAATGGTTACCTTTCTACACGTGTGCAAGACGAAGTTTTCGCTTTTGGCCTCCACCGGGGAGAAAAATAGTATAAACATCACGGGAGCAAGTAAAGAATCGGTTTGGTATTTCCCTATTGTAGAAGTGTTTAAATAATTCAAAAATACAAAGATATCGACATGTTTTCTCCGTCCAATTTTTTTTTTGAGAAAGGTTTTTCCGTTCTTCTTCTGAACATTTTCTCCGGGCTACGATTGAATTATTTAAAGAAAAATGATTCTCCCCCTCCCCAGTTTTTCTAACTATTTTTCACCGTTTTGCTTAACGATTCGCGATAAGTTGTTTTTTGCAATAAATAAAAGTAAAAAATGAAAAATATTTCCGTACCTATACCTCAAAAAATATGAAAAAAAAATGCATACCTTAATTTTTTGCAATGAATGGGAGTAAATATAAATGAATCTCAGGTCAAAAGTCAATGCTTATAAAAATCTCTGCTTGTCGATAAAGTAAGATTGGCGTATAACAAATCTCGTTCAGGAGGCCAATAATAAGTAAAAACGAAAATCGTTAGTCTCAAAATTTTTTATCACATACAAATCTTTGCCCTGGATACAGTTTGACCGCAGTGCTGTAGAAATTAGAAAAACTTAAAAAATGCCAAAAAAAGCGGAATTTTCCCCGAAACTTCAGACGCCTCGCCCAATTTAACTGCCACCTTAATATCGTTCTGCTTAGATACTGAATTTATGCTTATTTGGCTACAGGGAGCTGTTTCCAAAACTCTTTAGTGTTCTAGGGGCTACAAAAAGGATTTATAACACACTCCCAACGCTCTTCGTTGACCTCCAATTCAAATGTATACAATCATGAAACAAATCGATTGAATACCTTCGATACTCTGCATAGCATTCTATAGATGAAATAATTTTTTAAATCGGATACTTAGTGAACTCAAAAATGTCGGTTTCAATATTTAATGATTTTTTACTTTTGGTGTGGAACCTTAATTTTTTTGAAAATAAAATACAGCCCATTTTATTTGCCGATAATGTAATGTTCTATAGGTGAAAGGACTTTTAAAATCGGTTAAGTAGTGAACTTATCTATTTTCATATATTTTTTCATAAAAACTTTCATCCCTTATTTCACTCTTTTTGAGGATGAATTTCGAAAAATCCTTTCTTATGTGACACCTACAGTATAAAATCAATATCTTCTCGAAATTCCAAACTTCTATCATTAGCGATTCAGGCTGGGCGTCGATATATTAGCCGTGACCTTGCCTATTCCCCCTCCAGATTATTTCCCCGTCTAAAATGTTTCTGATTTTAAATAATATACAAAAATAATCATTTTGAAAAAAAAATCATCAAAATCGGAGCTGTCATTGAGGACTCCCGACTAAAAATATTCATTGATGCGACTATAAAAATTATTTTGTTCCCGTGGTAATTCAATCTGTGGACATAGTAGTTTATGGAAATTTTCCATTTGTTTTTAAATTAAATCGTACGTTCATTGAAAATATTATCAATCTATCAGCACATCTGATAACATTATTTTTTTAATGAATTATTTTAAATATGGAGTTATTATTTTTCGTTATGGTATATATCTATATTTTATGTTTATTTTGGCACTTTATTAAAAAATATTTTTGGTCTTTTATATCGAAATCATACTCATAAATATAAAGTATAATTATTTTGATGCATATGGGCAACGGCTGAAAACACAAATTGAAAACACAGAATATAAAACCTGGTGTAAATAATCATTCAAACAGTTAACCTCCGTGTACATGCTATGTATTACTTATTATACATTGGAATTGGTTACTTAATTTTAGAATTTATGCTCATTTTAAAATAAAGAATAACTTTTTCCATGAGTCTCACTTGTAGATGGCTATGTGTAAAACTTCAAGCTTGCAGGATTTAAGGACCTGATATAATACCTATGTTTCCGAACGCCTCAAACTTTTATGTATAGTCATACAGGACTGTGTCATGGGGACATTATTTTTCATGCTTAAGTACATTATGAAAAGGATTTTTATACCCTGTGTTTATCAAGGTATATTAATTTTAGTCCCATGTTTGTAATGCTTAGAAATATTGGTAGGTATTCATAAAATCTCCTTATTATTATCTCCTTAAAGCAATTAAGTCTTGGGTTCGTAAGACCAATATTGTAAATTGTAAAAGATAGAAAAAAAGTTAAATTTGAAAAGGAGACTTGTAAAAATGAAAAAAAAGTACCTACTTGTGTAATCATTTGCAAGTTTTTTGAGATTATTTGCAAGAAGCAATAAATTTGTGTAGTAATTGGGTACAATTTAGCATAAGTCGCACGTTTTAAGAAAACGGATTAGTAATATTTTCGGCAGATCAGAATCCTTTTATTTCCTCTAGGTCATGAACAAAATTTGACTTTCTTCAGATTCAAGGTCTCAAATTGATGTACCTCTTCGAACCATAACACTGTTTTTTCATGACGCAATTCTCAGAATTTTTTCGAAAAGGTTGATTAAACGAATTCATTCTGCATTTTAGATATATTAAACTTCTATAGTAAATATTCCGAAGGCACTTTATAAGTTTTCGGGTAAGTATTGCTATAACTCAGTTATTCAATTATGTCTGTGCAAACAAATATCAATCATTTTAGTTTAAAAGCTTTTTTTAATATTCGAAGAATATGTATCTATTATGGGATTAAAGAAGTTCATCTTGTACATTAAATATATATAAATTCCAAAACAAAATTCCCTGGAGGAAAGCTATCATTTTCCGGGAAAATTTTTACCATTCATTGATGCGACTATAAAAATTACCTATCCAATTATTTATGGGCGCACTAATTTAGAATTTTATTTTAAAAGGTTTTTTTTTTAATATTCGAAAATTTTATTAGTAGATATTCTCTGAATTATTCATTCGTCCATTTGTTTACTTTGTATACGATTTAATATTTTTTAATGACTTTAGTATAAACGGATAATTAATTGTAATGGGGCATAATTTTTATAAATTTTACTAGCCATTACCCGCCTGCGTTGTACGATCCCAACGATTCGCTGTAAGATAATAAATCTGAAATAATAATAGAAAACTTTTTTTGTTACAAATTCATATATAAATGAAAAAATAATTCTTCTACTCGTGAAGTATATTTTAATAATTTTTTAAAAATTAATAATTCCTTTTTTTTAAATTAATTGTTAATAAAAAAGAGTTAATAAGAGAGTAATAAAATACGGCAGTGAGGTATTTACACCCATTGGGGCTGTGAGCCAATCGGAATCACACTAAATTCACATTTTTCAGTTTGTTTGTATGAAAAATTACGTTATAATATAGTGAAAGCAGTTGAGAGACAAACCACTTATCATTCTTCATGTTATTTTATCATTTAGGTGCTTGTGTCATTGCTTAAAAGATGTGTTGACGTCACTGACGTTTGAATTTTAAGTTTAGAAAAAACATTTTTCAATTGAAAAATTCAAAAAAAAATATTTTTTGAGAGAATTTTGAAAAGTCAATTGTTGATTTTCACTTGTTTTTGCATTAAATTATTTTGTTTTCCATTCAATTACTTACAGCTGAATGTTTACGATTCCATGACTGCACTTTCTGACGGAAACCAACGAGTGAATCAAATAGCTTTTGTTATTGATAATAATTAATAATCCCATACGTCATTCGTATGTTACAAAAAATACATTTTGTTATATTATAAAGTTAGATAATAATCACTATAATTAAAAAACTGGTAACTAACAGAATACATCACTGAGGTCGTATTATTCCTTCATTAACGAGGGTGACTAGAAAGTAATAGAAAAAAATAAATTAATAGATAATGATCCGAATTTTTAGTATGTTATAGTTAACAAAACATATTATTATATAAAAAAAAAAAGTGTGTACTTTTCGGATCATTTAACAGAATAGGTAATTATTAATTAAAAATACCCAAAAAAAAACATAGCCATTCTCAAAACAGGATATGTTATTAAGTGTATTTTTAGTTAATTAATTACTCTCTTAAATGATCGGTAAGGTACCCATTTTTTATATATGATATGTTTCGTTAACTATAATATATTAAAAATTCGGATCAACTATTTTATTTTTTTCTATTACTGGCGAGTCAGCCCCCTTAAATGCTTCTTATTATTGGATTTTTTTTTCTTGAGCTGGAATTTTTTTTTCATATTATGCGGGACTGTAGAGAAGCGCAAACAACGGGGATGGGGTTTTTATAGCTCAATCAATTTTTATGAATACCTTTTGGAGAAAATTCATCGTTTTGATAAACAATTTTAGAAAATATTTTGTAATTTAAACTTTGCTCTATCTCGAATCGTTTGCAAAATATGCCTCTATTCGAAGCTAAACAAATCAGAACCTTCCATTGATCTTCGATAAGGTGCATTAGTCTATATTTTCATGGAAAAATGAATTAAATTGTGTAAACATGAAAAGTTTTGATGATAGAGTGATACATTTAACATAGTTTTTTATTTCACATAATAGTGAAATAAAAATAACGTTTTATAATGACGAAATGAAAAACATTTGTTTGACAATCAAATTGTCAAACATACCATTAATATTAAAAAGTAAAGGTAAGTGAAAATAAACAATCAAGTGAGTTTATTGTTGAAATACTCTGTATAGACAATGTTAATTTCAGTGCTTTCAATATTTTTAAAAATTAGCAAAGTTGAATATAAACAAGTGAAAACAAACAATTGACTGAGTTAATTGTTGAAATA
This sequence comes from Chrysoperla carnea, assembly GCF_905475395.1. Classification (NCBI taxonomy): domain Eukaryota; kingdom Metazoa; phylum Arthropoda; class Insecta; order Neuroptera; family Chrysopidae; genus Chrysoperla; species Chrysoperla carnea. The sequence continues at coordinate 57,644,784 of NC_058337.1, read as the reverse complement.
CCATGCATAGTCAGTGTTGATTTCTTTATCACATTACACATACAAACATGTGACACATACATAACTGATAGTCAAGTATAGTACATATTATAAAATTTCCGCCTAATTGGCGCCATCACGGCTAAACAGTGATGTTTACGAAAAAATGTTTCAAACAAAAGTTGTTTATTTTTTAAAAAGGAACCTCGATAAGGAACATTTTATACATTTAAACTTTTGTTCTATCTCTAACGGTTTACAAGATGGGTCCTACGGACCCAAAACCCAATTGACCTATGTTGCTCATTTACGAACTTGACCTCAGTTTTTACGTCCTGAGTACGCTGTAAAAATTTCAGCTCGATGTCTTTTTTCGTTTTTGAGTTATCGTGTCCACAGACGGACGGACGGACGAACAACCGGAAATGTACTAATTAGGTGATTCTATGAACACCTATGACAAAATTTTTTCCTAGGATCATTATTTTTAAGCGTTACAAACTTGGGATTAAACTTAATATATTATGTATATTTCATATATACATGGTATAAAAACACATTTATGACGACCTTCCGGCCGCAAATCGTTTGAGTTTTCGTTATTTTCTAGAAAACTTGTTTTTTGTTTCTCGAGAATCTATCACAAGACTATCTAGTTAAAACTATCTACAAATTTTCAATTCTCTATCTGTTTTAGTTTTTGAAAGAAAATGGATTCCAAAATTTCTGGCCAAATTTGCGCCCTCGCGGGTAAACGATTATATTTACGAAAAAATATTCCAAATGATTTTTTTTTTTTGTAAATAATGTTATTTATTTACGAACTTCAACTCAGTTTCTACGTCCTGAGCACGTTGTAAAAATTTTAGCTTAATATCTCTCTTTTCTTTTTTAAATTATCGTGATGATGGACGGGCAGGCGGGCAAACGTAAATTGACTAATTAGATGATTTTTTACACCTACACTAAAATTTAGTTTGTATCATCAATATTTCTAAGCTATTTAAATTTGGGAAGAAAATTAGCGTAAATTGTTATATATTTCAAATGTACAAGGTATAATTATAGTCATGGGGACCATCGACAAAACTGAAAACTGTGGAGTAACTGTGTTTTTTAAATGAAAACTTTTTAGATTCGTTGGACACTTTTGTGATGGGCACTACGTTACCTTCGAAAATAAAGACAGTCGAAAGTAAACGCTAAAAATTCATTTCAATCTGAATACAGCTTGTCTGGTGGATCAGTGTTACAGCCCATTTTTTATGAAAAAAGTGACGATTATGTGACATTTGTGAACTTCTCATTATTATCTACAATTTCCGAGAAAAATTTCGAAACATTTCAACAGGAGAACGGTAATAAATGGCGTTTATATTCACAGCACGTATAAATACCGCCAGGAGCTAACGGTTGGTATTGAAGTTAAAGAATTAATAACAATATGATACGATATTGTATTGTATTGTAATATGTATGATATTGAATTCTATAATCAACTAGCTGTTTCCCGCCCGCTTTGCGTGGCGTAAAATATACCCGCTTTGCTGGGCAACATCCCCACTTGCACCCCTCCCGCCACATTTCCTTGCGTTGGATAACAGTTTTGTAATGTACACGTCATGCTCTTTTATTTGATACCCCACTTAGGTATATTTGTAAATATTCGATATTTCCTTCCCACTTTCTCGCTACAACTTTCTACCCTCCGAAGGTTAAAAAAATTTCTAAATGTAATTTAAAACATTCTGACCAAGTTTTGAACTATTAAAAGCCATAATTTAAAAATATGAATTTTTTATTCATGAACACCCCCGCAACCCCCCTTGTGGGTGGAATTTCGTAAAATCCGTTCTTAGCTGACCTCTACTTGGCAAAAGGAATATTCCTGCCAAATTTCAAGTCTCTAGGTCTTATAGTTCCAGAGATATCGTGATGAGTGACTATCTATCTATGAGTGACTATCTATCTATGAGTGACTATCTATCTATGAGTGACTATCTATCTATGAGTGACTATCTATCTATGAGTGACTATAGATCTATAGAAAGTCTCCTATATATATATAGATAAACAATTTACACATTGATGTATGTAGACTAAAGGACATCCGAGGCTCTGAGGATCTACACTATCTACAATCATGATTATACTAATTAAATATTATAAACTAGCTGTTACCCGCCCGCTGTTGCGTGGCGTAAAATATACCCGCTTTGCTGGGCAACATCCCCACTTGCACCCCTCCCTCCACATTTCCTCGCGTTGGATAACATTTTTGTAATGTACACGTCATGCTCTTTAATTTGATACCCCACTTAGGTATATTTGTAAATATTCGATATTTCCTTCCCACTTTCTCGCTACAACTTTCTACCCTCCGAAGGTAAAAAAAATTTCTAAATGTAATTTAAAACATTCTGACCAAGTTTTGAACTATTAAAAGCCATAATTTAAAAATATGAATTTTTTAGTCATGAACACCCCCGCAACCCCCCCTTGTGGGTGGAATTTCGTAAAATCCGTTCTTAGCTGACCTCTACTTGGCAAAAGGAATATTCCTGCCAAATTTCAAGTCTCTAGGTCTAATAGTTCCAGAGATATCGTGATGAGTGACTATCTATCTATATCTATAGAAAGTCTCCTATATATATAAGATAACGAAGCATGATTTGAAAAGCATATTGCTTAAGCATCCGCTTTGTTAATGTTTAATTATCATAGGTAAACAACGCATTCTCAGTAATAAATAATAATCGATATTAACATTACGATGCATTTATTTATACTGTAACGCCCGCATACTCCGTCTCCCATCTTTACAAGTACAATAATGACAAAAAATTTTCTTTGTATAAAGAAAATAGCGGACGAATACCGTTTACGATCATATTTCCGTTTTCTGTAATAGTGTAGCATTTTTGAGCGCAATGACTAAAAACTTCAGAGCCCAACAAACTCAAACTCTTGTGTTTTTAACACACTTTTATTAGTTTCATATGTATTTTAGTATGTATCGGAAACTTTGAACATGATTTTGACCCCTTTCAAAACGGCAAATTAACTCTAAATTAGGCATACTTATCAAGGGTGGATGACAATACAATAATTTGATTATCCTAACCAGGATGTTCAGGAATAACGATTTCCATATCTGAAAATATATACATTTATTAGCGCCCCCCAACATGTTTCAACAAATTTTTACTCTCTCTTTCTCTAATTCTCTAATTCTCTTTTTGAGAAATAAGTATTTGATACGTTTATTATATTATATTCAGATGTTTGTTATTTTCAAAATTGTTACTTGTAAACCTAACTGTTATTCCTACTTACAGCGCATAACATTTTTATTGCATTTGAGCAAAATACTTGTTTGTATTTTTGTTTTTTATAATTTTCTGCCTTTGTTTTTTTTTATATAAAAGAACGTTTAATTCTGATTAAGATTGCTGGAGCATATTTCACTGGGTGAACCAGCAAATATTGTGATCTGGACGAAATATAAATAATCCAAACAATCATTTCCATCGATTTTATCATTTTATCTACCCTTTTGCCTTTACAATTACTACTACTGGAATATGAGTAATTAAATTCAATTAGTTAACAGTTTTTAATCACATAATATATAAGTAAACCACAAACCATAGATATTAAATTTACATTTAATGATTTAATAGATAGATATACCCACTGAATAGACTTTTATCTATGCCCGTGAGAAAGAAGTACTTTTCTCACTAAGTATGCGTGGGAAAAATAGTACATTACAGCCCTAGTGTGTAGTTCATTTCCGAACTAGGGCGGTAATGAATTCTGTTACTTTAGTTTAGTTATAACTTTTTTTATTTTCTATTTTCACAATAAGCCATGATAAATTTTAAATAATAATATTATCGTTTATTTCCACATTTTAGAGGCGTAGATATGGTTTTGTACGATATACGTGTAATAACGCATTATTAACATACTGAGATTGTCCAACTCGCACTACGCACTCATTGTGAAAATTTCGAAGGCGTACGTTAATAATGCTGTTATCTCACTGGTATCGCAAATAACTATTTTTAAACGGCGGGCTGGTTTTAGAAATGTTAAACAGGTAGGTACTATACAAGTATTAAATTGATTGATTTTTCGGTAAATAACCAATAAATTTGGATATTTAATTTATAAATATCGAATTTGTATCATTTCATGATTGCATAGAGAAAATCGTACTCATCTATCAATGGGTTTGTTCAGCAAAAAGCACGGACACGCATTCTGTTAATTTACCACAAGTTATATATTTTTCTATATAGTTTGAACGTCCGCAATTTCATACGTTGTTTTATGTTTTTTTATTATTATAAGCTTGTAAATCGATGCAACAATATTTTTCTAAGTGGTTGGAAAAGTAAACAATATTATGAGTGAAACGAAGGCGCAAGATGGAAATGTAAAGTCAAAATAACACTTTATATTTACATTTAATTAATAGGATAATACATTACATGAATAACACATGTATACACTCACATCATAGATAACGAGTGTGGGTCTCATAAGTAATAAATACTATATGCGCATGGAAATAAGAGTGCTAGAAGGAGGGGGGAGGGTTAGTGAGGAGGACTCACTAACTAACTAAATGCAAGTTTTTGATTATCCGATTATAATTTCCGTTCGAAAGATTGCATTTCGTAGGACCAGATTACAATTGTTGGAAACATTACTGCATTGGAAAAAGAATTAAAATAATGACCTCAACCTGAAGTTGGTCTTTTCATATTGAAATAAAGTAAAATACTTTCAAACAATTTCCTAATGATTGGAATAAGTACAGCTAAATATTTATTTTTAAAATAGAATGGGATTGAATTTAAAATATGAATTCATTGATACAAAATCACTGAAGTTACATAAACAAAAGCATTTCTTCTATTAAAAGGATTGATTTTAGTTTAAGGACATGCTATTTTGATGGGTAATAAAATTGTACTTAGTTACAGGAAAAACGAATCGATGACTTAAAACAAAATTTCTTTGCGTTTGCTTTAAAAATAGGATTTGTTTTCTACGAACACATAGCTGTTATGTCTACTTCATATGTTATTGTATCAACTTCATGAAGATTGTTGTTACTAACTTACAATGAGTTTGAAATAAACTTATTGGTCATGTTCATATATATGTATATCAACCGTCATCAGTAGCGTAGTCGATACAGCAGTGGAGTTCAAATCCGACTCGAAGTAATCTATTTTTTTTTTAAATAAACCTAATTATCTGCTCATGTGGTTGACAATTGTCATGATTAATCATATAAGTATTTTGTTATAATTTTTATAAGTGGTAGAACCAATGAAAAAAGATTGTTTAATGGTGAAAGGTAATGCAATGGAACGCGTTCACTAACGGTTGACAGGTGAATAAAAACTAGGCATGCATATGATGAAAATTCAATTAATATGTAAATAAGTATGAATGATAGTGACATATTTAGCAATAAATAATTTGCCTTCTTACAAGTAAAAATAGTGATTTCCCGTTGAAATTTTTTTTACGATACAAAAAATATGTTTGTCCAAAAAGGTAGGGTATCTATAATCTACAATAAATATTTTCACACTTCTGCGCTAAATAGCATATTTACGAAGATATAGGTCAAATCGGTATTTCTCAAAATGGTAGCCCTCCAAATTTGTAACGATTTTGTGCATTAACATTCAGTATGTGATACAAAGCCTATTACAATAAAAAAATAACTCCTGTAATTTATTACAAGAAAAAAATTCTCTATAGTTTGTATTGTAATAGCCTTACTATAAATAGAAAATTATTATTCCATTATTATGAAATATCCCTACTATTATTACAAATAATTAATTTTAATAAAATAAAAATTTCCCAAAATTAACTTACATTATAATAACAACAACGTCTTGTGTAATTAGATGATAATTGTTAATTAATTTTATTTATCATGTCTCAGGTGTAAATAAGACTATATATATTTAAAACAACTTCGCTAGAAAACAAAAACAATTAACTTTAAAGAATTATTTATATACCATGTGATAATTTATAGTATATATGGATATTTACTCGACCGAATGAGTTGATACAAAATGATCGTTTTCTAATTATCAAACTTTTTTTTAATCAAAAGTTTTTTTCAAATTTTGACTGACAAACTCTCCTTTTTGACTAAAAATTGGGAATATCTCACATTTTACGATGTCTACTATTAAATATTATATGATTATAAGTTTGTATGATTTCGTATCTGAAGTTTGCATATTAATAAGTGTAAAGAAGTTTTAATAATAAAAAAATGTGATCTTCGTAAAATTATTGTGTAAAGAATGTTTTTTTTCAGGGTGAAAACAATGAGTTTCCAGAAAGTTAAAATACGAAATTCAATTCGCTATATGCCTGAGGCTTAATATGCATTATGACTTTCTTACTTCGTCTTTTTACTGCATATAATTTGTCATATGGATATGTTATATAGTGAAAAAACTTATTTTGCAACCTTTCAAAATTTTGTAGATTTTCCCATAGCTATTTGAATCATAGCATGAAACATGTTGCATCCTATATGGAGGGCTCGATCTAGCTATTTATCTATATGCATTTATCTATAAACTTGCGACGTAACAATCCGCAATTGAGCATGAAGTCTTCGCGTTTCATATTTCGTCATATGGACATGTTTTTATCGCGAAAAAACTTAGTTCGCAATCTTTCGCAATTTTGTAGCTTTTTTCAATGCTATGTGAAACATAGCATGAAACATTTTGGATCCTATATCTATATGAAATTAAATCATCTTTTCTCAAGATATATCAGTCTACACGTGGAAATTTTTCCGTTAAATTTGTAGTTTGTTCGAGAATAGAATTTTTCGCAATTGAAGCCTAATCATAGAATTCTATTTACGATATTGTACTGATATAGGGTATAAATAGGAAGATGTATACATAGGGTATAAAATTATAAAACAATATATATTAAAATTATCAAATATTCTCAGTCAAGGAGGTAATAATTAATTTATATTAACATGAATATCTACTTCGTATTACTTTTTATCCCATATTCTTGTATTGCTGCTATTGCTACTGATCTTGGATTTGTTATTAAAACATAGTAAGTTTTTCGTAACTTATTCACTGAGAATAAAAAGTGAAATAAATTTAAAAGGTGCAAGAAGGAACTCTAAAAATAAATTCTAAATTAATATTTTAACTTATTTTGTCTTGTCGTTCAAAAGTGACAAGCAACAAACAAAAATCCAAACTTGTATTATATTTTTCACAAAATGTTTTATAATTTTTGATACCAGAAATATGATAAGTTAATTTTTTATGATTTTTTCCCTGCAGACTTCGGATATACAATAAAATATGCGCTATCTGCAACTCATTCTACCAATTTTGTTCCAAAAAGCACACACATAATACAAATAGATAAAAATCCGTCTTCCGTGTACAAGGTATTCCGGATTGTTAAAAATGGTTTCTTGAGTTACTTGGAACCATGTTAACTCTATTCCCTTTGTCGGTTAAGGCGTAACCAAGTCCGTTTCCCGGTATGACAAGGGTAGCGGGTTCAATTCCCGCCGTCGCAACAAAAATTAATTTAATCCTCTCAGTCTCTGAAAATAATTGAGGAACTGATGAAATTATCAGCGGAAAAGGTGGTAAAACACATATATGGTATCACAATGGGCTCTATATCCTAAGTGTGTCCTTCGTGGGCAGCCAATATAAACTAACCTACTTGGAACCACCGAACATAATAATTTTGTTAAAAAAATACAAGGCTCTTCTGATATTAGAAGGGTTCTATGTACGTTAGATAGTGTCTTTATGAGTGAAAACCTATAATAAAATTATGGTAAAAGTGTGATTGACTCAATTCGTAACTTTCAATTAAAACCCACATAATTGTGAGTTTTCCATTTATGGCAAGAAAAACTTTTATCCAGCATCTCACTTAATTATTGGTCTGACCTGTTTCTTTTTCAATTGTAAGCATAATGTCTCTCGTAAAAATAGCAACAACTTTTGTTCGAAACATTTATTCAAAAGCCCAACAGATTCAGCACAAATACCAAAGCTTCTCACGCTTCTAGCTAAGAAGGGTCATTTTCCGGACATAAATACCTTATACTAAAATATTTTGTTCGATGTACCCTACCGTTCCTTTGTTAATTTGGTTAATTTGATCATTTGCTTAGATTCATCCTGTAGAGATATTGTATAGTGTCATTATTCTTCATTAGAAATACATGTATGTCATGATATACTCCACTCGTGGTTGTTTAATTCAGTATAATTCTTCATTCTCTCTAATGTGTGCTGTTGTTATAAATTAATAATTATTAAAGACAATAATAGCTGATCAATGTCTATGTTATCTCACTCAGAAGAGGTTCCGTATTATAATTTAGACTCTTAATTGATCGTTCCAGATATAAGCGAGACTATTACTTGACTTCTACTTTCCCGTCCAATACTGATTATTGACACATTGTTTTATTATAGCCATATAAGAGCCTATCTTAAAAATAATAAAACATATTTAATAAATTGTACGGTTGAACAAATTTTGCCAAAAAATTATCAAACTATGGCAATTTGAGATTTATGAATCTTGAAGGTTAAAGTTTTTATCTTTTGGATATTTCTAAATCAAACCAAAATGATCTCAAAATGCTTAAAAAGCCCTCATTATTCATTATTCTTCATCAACTTTCTTTTTTAAAATGGAACTACATATTTTTTTGTGACATATTCTTGTTTTTTGCTAAATTATTTTTAGTCCAAAATTGATTAAACTATGGCCGTTTGAGGTTTATAAATATTCAAGACTAAAATTTTTACTTTTGAAGATATTTTAATCAAACTGAAAATAGTCTCAAAATGAAAGAATTTGCTTGCCATGGTGAGCAAACTTTGTGTGTGTGTGTATGTGCGTGAGTGTGTGTGTGTGTGTGTGTGTGTGTGTGTGTGTGTGTGTGTGTGTGTGTGTGTGTGTGTGTGTGTCTGTGTGTGTGTCTGTGTGTGAGTCTGTGTGTGTGTGTGTGTGTGTGTGTGCCATATCCATGGCAACCACGATATGTTATACTACTTTGTATTATTTCTATTTTTAATAGTACACGAAATTTGCATTTTTGTTATAATTATATTCGTCTTGGAACTCTGCCTATTTGACACTACAAATTGAACAGATTACCTAAATGTTTTGATTTATTTCACGTTTGCATTTGTTTTTGTACAGCTTCGTTAGGAATTGTGGTCGTGGGAACTTCGCGGTCCCACGACCACAATTTTTTGTATATATATTTTTTTTTTTGCCTGTTCTATATGATAATTGAAAATCATTGAAAACACTGCACGTGAAAAAAATTCACAGAAAGTTTGTAAATCTTGAAAGTGTTTAAAATTGGTATGGAATTTTAAGAAAAAAAATTACGACTATTTATTAGTAACTTTCAAATAATCAAAATCCTGAGCGGCATACGCGATTCTATCATATCTTCACACATAATTTCTGTTAGTAGCTGTCAGTGTGTTACAATATCAGACGATTATTACACCGGGTGTGTTAGAGCTTATATAACGTTCACAGCTTACAAAATCACATATTTTTAAGTAGTGGTTTTTTCAAAGCTCTATTTTCACAATTGGAAGAGAGATATGAAAACTTTAATTTAAGAACAAAGATATATCTTATCAAAAAACTAACAAAGTATCTAGTACTATATCAAGTGTCTCTATGTAGGTACTCACATATGGGGTTGACTAATAAATCAGAAGTATTAGCCTTTTTTAAACTAATACTACAATTATTTCATACAGTACAAACTAAAAGCGGCTATAAAATTAAATTTGATTTCTTATTTTCATAATATTTTTAATGCATTAAGTTTAATTAATTAGTGTTTTTAAATAATTTTAATTTGACATTTACTATAACAGTAACATGTAAAAGAATTGCAAATTAGTCAGAACAGCCTCCTTTATCGCTAAAATTTTCCACTGGCATCGTTTTTATTGTCCCTACCATGACTACCCACACAACGAATACCTATTTCCATGGCTTCAACAGAATATCATTAACTACTTATATTGAAATGATAATGAAATATTGCTTTATCAGCGGAGAAAATGCCTAATAACTCTGTAACTGTTCATTATTTTTCTTTATGCCTATGATACATTTCAGCTAGCATCCAATTCTCATCAGATTTGTCTGTTGTACTTTTATAAGGAAGGAACAGAACCCTTAAAACTAAATACAACATAAAAATGTTTTATTATGAACAGTTCAAGGGTAAGAGACATATACCATATAAATGTACTTACGAAAGGCATTAAATATATCTATATGTTAGAATTTTTCTGTAATTTTATTTAATTGTCGACATTTGATCGATTTTGTGTAGTTATGTATGGTTGTTTAATTATGTCTGGAATCGATACTAATTTTTATACCACCAATGGATTAAATTGACGTATGCGTTATAAAAATGGTTTTTGTTGTTTGTAGCTTTTATACTTATTTGAAGCCAAAAAAAGTAAACAAAAACTTCAAAAACAAGAGTCACAAAATACTATTTAAGATCATTAAACCATTAAAGCTGTTAGGGGTAATTCATTAATTACTTAAGGATGGTTATGGTGACTTCTAATACCCCAACCCTACCTCACGTACATAATTATTTAATGGTCCCTTACAATCAAATGAACATTAACGCTGAAGTTATCTTAAAACGCCTGAACAGGTATTATTGATGTTCTGGCTACTGGCAGTACAGAGTAGTTAATTTTGCAACATTTTGACATATTGTCCGTGTTTTTTAGCTAAATTATTCCGATTTTTAGATCTTAGCGCAAAAAATGTTTGCTTACCGTTAATTATGTTAACCCAATCAACATACCGATACTTCAGCTCAATTTGGTGGGACTGCTCGGGTTCCTAAAGATTTAAAAACATTTTAAGGTCGATGACGTTGATTGCACATCTAACACAGATAAATAAGTTTATCAACTGCTGATGTTAGAGGAGGCAAATGCTGATGTTAGATGACGACAATAAAGAAAGTCATGTTTTACTGGCATCTAAAATTCGAATTGATTTCCATGGCCAAGAGCGTGTGTTTGCCGTATCAATAAAAAAAAACTTAAAGGTGCCAAAAATGTCAACTTATTTAAAATTAATATTGTATTCCATTGATATTGCAATTTCAAGGGTGATAGCCAATCAGAAGCCATGTTAATATTATTAGCTTATTATATTCTCGAAATTGTTAAAGAGCTTTTACTTAATGCAAGAGTTCGAAGGGCGAGCTATTTGTTTTCTTTAATCATAAATTTAATCGTAGCTAATTAAAAAAATATTAGATCTGTTTTTAAAATAGTCGCTATTCTTACCCTTGCTAAACTTTTGGTGTTGTTTTGTAATCCACTGGAAAGAATGGTACAATAATATTTATTGTATAATAATAAAAACATTCAATAATTTTATTTGTGTGAAAGGAAAGGGTGAGTAACCGCATTTTAACGAATTAAATTTAAAACAAAAAAGCGTAATAGCGTTGAAAAAGATATTGAAATGTTATTGTCGTCATTTATTCATAGCCTCATATCCTTTTAAATACTCCTTTGGGATTTCGAACAAGCATTTCATACATATTACTTTCTATTATGTATGTATATGAAAAAACCATTCGAAAAAATTTTTAATGGTTTTGTTCACCTGAGAGCTGAGAATAAATCGACTGTTTCGTTTATTGTTTACATAGTAATTTGTGTGAAATTATGTTGTTAGGAGCTATCGGAGCTAAAAATGTACACCCATGTCAATCAGTGCCAACAAAAATGCACGTGTTATACCATTCTAAATGTTATAACTATAACATTATATGTGAATTACATGTATAGTAATAATACTAAGTATGTGTTATGTTTTTCGTTTATTAGCCCAACGACGGCAAGGGTTATGTGTATCGGTATGTATGTATATACATCTGGTCCCTTCACAGCTTCTAAGCTACTAATCATAATTTAACAAATAAGATATCAATGAAGGGGTCTTGATCGTCCGCTGCTTATAAGCTATGTGTCGTCAAATTAAATTGAATATGGTGCGCTCTGGAGGACTTGAATTAAAAGCAAACTTTAATTTAATGATACCTTGTTTGGTATCAAATGAAAAGGCGTAATAAGCTCTTTATCACTAGAAGCAAGAACAGACGGGCATCTGAGTAGGAGATAATATAGGAATTATACTCTAAGACAAAAAAAAAATAAAGTTCAAAAATTAAAACAAACGCCGACTATAAAATCACTTAAAAGTGTGAAAGTAAGATAATATTTTCATCTGAAATTGTAAAGTAAGTAAAATCGTCTTTACAGTGAGGGGAATTCTAAGATTCAAATACAGGACGGAAAAGAGGTCCCCCGACTGTAATGAAGATTTTACCTATCATAACAATTTCAGATGAAATAATTTTCTTGTTTTCATACTTTTAAGAGCGTGATTTTCTAGTTGGTGGGGTTTTAGCTTATGAACTTTATTTGATTTAAACTATTTGGGGGCTATAATTTTGTGATAAAGTATAACAACTGTATTTATTTAAAAAATGATCATTATACTATTTCATTTGAATGACCTAGCACGCTATCATTAAATAAAAATTTGCATTAGAACATGACTTTTTTTCCCCTCTAGAGAACAGCATATTCAATTTAATGGGACGTCGTATAGCCTATAAACAAACAGACGACCAAGATGCTTCTAGTTGCTTAGAAGCTAAGAGGGAGCAGACGAAAATACATATAATAATAATAATAATAATAATATATTAATATAATATATTAATATATAATATATAATATAATAATAATATATTAATAATAATATATTAATATATTAATATATATAATAATAAAAATTAATTTGCGAGAAATTCAATACACTTTCGAAAGCTTATTTCATTGCTGAATGTGTTTTTTCATTATCATACAAACTTTTTTTACCAAGTTTTGCACTGTCGAAACGAATTGGATACTTTCGAATTTTAACTTGTTTGAAACATTTTAATAAAAACTTGATTTCTTTACCAAACTATTATGTATCAAGATTTTTTTTTTAGAGAAGTTAAAAGAAGGTAAGTTCGACACTTTTTTCTTTAACAGTACGTAATTTAGTTAAAAAGCACATAAGTGTATACTTATAGTTCGTAAAAACAAACTCGAAAAGCTTTCGATTGCAGATTTTGGAATCCTTGCAGAATAATTTTTGCGCCAGATGTACCGCTTCAAGGTTCTTAGAATATTATAAGATTTTTCATTCTTTCATCTTTCGAAACACAGGGAGAGTGGACGATAAAAATTTCACCTTCATATTCGAAACTGGAGAGTACAAACAAGCATTCAAATAAGTTATTCAAATGACCCCGAGTACGGTTTTCCAAACTTTATCTTATCAAAATTTTACTTTATATTTAAAACTGAAATATTACATAACAAAATACTCATCAAGAAGCAGTATATATGATTTGGTGCCTAAAGACACCGAATTTCGTTTCGGCTTTCGACTTTGCGTTAAAAATAAATGCGTATTCTTTTCACGAAAGCTGTCATTAAAAAAATGTTTACGCTGATTTTTCAAAAGGTTTTTCGTGTCGTATTGATTATGTATATGAGGAAAAGCAACAAAACAAAATATTTTTAATATGTGAAAGTTATATCCATGTTTGTCGTTGTTATATAATTTTTTAAAGTAAGAAATAAACATTTCCACGCTCTATTTTATGTGTAAAATATTGTAATCAGGTATTATTTTGTATTGTAATGTAATTGAAGATAAAATAAATAATACGGATTGCATAAGCAATAAATTTCCATAATATAATTTTAAAGAAATGAATTCCAATATACATTTTAATAGCACACATTATATGGGTTGGTGTCATAAAATCTTCTCTTATTCTTAGTTATTAAATTAACATGTGCCAATTAACATATTAATGTTTTTAGTTGACCGCCCTGTATTAATAACTAGCTCAGACATTCAATCGACCAAAAAGCGGGATTTGCGTTTTTGAGGTACACACTTTGTGACCATGGGGTCGAGTGGGTTCTTAATGTTATCAAAAATAAAAATTCAAAAAAGTTGCACAAAATTTTGTATCAGAACGATATTTTTTGGCGGTTTTTTTGAAAATTTTTGAAAAAAGACGACTTTTTGAAAAAACTATTAATTTTTAGTGAAAACCTTAAGGTAATTCAAGAATACGTATTTTGAGCCAAAATTCGACCAGTTCTCTAGTTATAAGCAATTGAAGTTTTGAAATTGGCAAATTTTTTTCTCAGAAACAGCGGAGGTGGGAGGGATAATAATAGTATGAAAAGACATTAACAATAGAAACGAACGTATACCTGTTTATTTTTGAAAATTGGTGAACCACCACTGACAACTGAGGGGGTTAGCGACCAGAATGATCCCCCCTCAAGTCCAAGTATGACCAACTATCTACAAAACATCAAAAAATCCAATTTTTTATTGATTTGCCTGGCTTTTTTCAAAAATGCCCTCCAAATTAAGCGTCTCAGCTAGACAAAATACTGTTTGTTTCAGGTGTGGAGCAAAGTAAAAAACCTAGAGACCCCCAAATCAAAGAATTCCTTGGGCCATGTAATAAACAAATACTCGCTCAAGAAACATTGACATGAAAGTAAAAAAAAACTGATTTTAACTTCATAGTTTATTGTTTTTTTCAAAGAGCGCGTTAACTTGTATATGAATATCTGGATGTAGAAAATTTCAGTTCCTCTAGTCCTTCTTTTTTTGATATGGAAGTAAGTTTCAGTAAGCCAACGTCTCACGGGTATATTCTCTGCAAAACTTTATCTCGTTTGCTTACAAAACTTTAAATAGCAACTTCAGTTTTTCTTAATTTCTTGAATATAAGGAATATATATTACTTGGTGGCTCTATATTTTACTATAAGCATATGGTTGCTATTACGGATATGGCAGTTGCTACTTGCTACGCTTCTGGCTTTGTTTGTTTCCTCGAAAATCACGCAAAAACTATTGGACGTATGATGTAATTTAGTTTGTTAGTTGAAAAGACTGTCAAGGGCGGCACGAAGCAATTGGAGCGTTGGGGAAGGAAAAGAAAAATTAAACTTAAAATTTTTCTGTCAATATTATACTCCAGTCATGTAAGGGTTTCACTTTGGAATCTAACGGAATAAGCTGATTTTTTTTATAAACCTTTACTTTGATAGTGCAAATGTTGTTTCAAAAGTCACATCACAGTTACGTGTGAGCGTCCTTAAATATATTCAAGGTCAAAAGTCGCAAAACTACGTTTTTGTGATAATATTTCGTTTCTTTTGCCTTCAATTGTATTAACATTTACCTACTATAAAAGTTGAAGACGAAAAGAGCGTCCAGCTTGACATACTTTAGTGTAGAGTCAATATTTATAAATATATGGTATTAAAAAATTATTTTAGTACCTAGTATTTAATGAATAATTAAGAAAAAAACCGTATAATAGACAGGATCTATTATAGCTGAGTTCTTCATCTTCTGCGCCCTTTATTACATAAGCGAACCAACGTTTAAAAAAAAGG
Source organism: Chrysoperla carnea (assembly GCF_905475395.1). Lineage (NCBI taxonomy): Eukaryota > Metazoa > Arthropoda > Insecta > Neuroptera > Chrysopidae > Chrysoperla > Chrysoperla carnea. The sequence continues at coordinate 57,629,156 of NC_058337.1, read as the reverse complement.
TTTCAGACAAAATTTGTAGAGAATTTTATCCTTTACAACTTTTATACTAAATCCTAATACGATTGAAGGCAGAGGAAGCGAGATATTCTCCAAAAACTGATTTTCGCGACCTTTGACGTCTGACCAGGCCATATGTGTCTTTTGAGGCAATATTTATACTATGAAAATACAAGTTTGTAATACAAGCAAAAAAAGCTTATTTCGTCAGATTCCGAGGGGGGCTATTTTTTAAAAAAAGTGGCAAAAGTTATTGTCATAATCTTAAGTATAATAGTTAAGTATCATGCATCTTCTATAAGGGTCTCAGTCGCATGAACAGCTTGTTTCAACAATAACAATAAAACTAATATTTTGTCAGATATAGGCTGTGAAAACCCAAATTTTACAAAAAGCAATTGTTAATAACACAAAATTGTACTAGATTTCGGTTTTCGATTTGATAACCTCGAAATTTCTATTTTGGAACATTACTGCATAAAGACACCCAAAGTACTCCAACGTACCCCAAATTACATACTCTACTGTTGCCAACTACTAGAGTGCCGGTATATCGTTGCGTTTATAGTTTTAATTTTATTAGAAAAATGTTATAGGTAAAAGAAAATGGTTTGATACTTTGTTATAAAAAGTAGCTCGCATAAAGTATATGTGAGATTGTATATATATTTTGATGTTTTTCTTATTATTGCATTTTAATCGTGTTAACATGTGACGTAAATACAGGATGGTGCAAAAGTCACGCACAAATTTAAATATATGTTTTATACGAATGCAAAATAATAATTTTGTTGGAACTATGTTCCTTATCTCGCATTCGGCAGATGGTTTATTATCTTCACAGTATCTGACTGATAATTAGGTAATAGACTGATTATACTCTAGAGTTATTATTTGTAAAAATTATTGTTTTGTTACCTAAGTGTGGGTATGACCATTGACTGAACAGAATTTATAAAATTGTGTTATGTGGTCGAGTTTTATTTATAAAATTTTATGATTTTTAGTTGATTTTGCCTGATCTAGACGAATATTTTATGTGTTGGTTTCATTTGTCTGATTTTATGTACCTTAATAAAATAAAACATTTTAGTTTTTTTTAAATATCAAAACTTTTTTATATATCGGATATATATCAAAAATATCCGATATTTTGATATTTATAATAAATATCGGATATTTTCGAACCTTGGTATTTTTATGCTTGTTGATATTTTGGATAGATCATAAAATAATAAATACATATAACCCAAATCAACTGTTAAATATACTAATTTTGTAATTAAAGTCAGATCGTTAGATACACAAACACTGTTGATAGTCAATATATAGCTACAGCGACTCACAAATCACAACTTTCTTGCAGTCGTGGACAATGGATGATTCCCAAAAGATTCATACCACGCTTCATCAGATATAAAACAGCTTAAAGAACAATAGAGCCTAGATAATCCGAGTCCCGAATAATCCGAACCCCTCTATAATCGAAACAGCCTGCTCGCGCAAGCCACTGTCTCAAAAATATCGGAGTGCTATGCAGGTCATTTGCATTCATTTTGAGCGCTACACGTACCAATAGTTGAACATTTTATGCGTTTTAAATCATCGCTTCAACACTAAAGAATAGAAAACATTTGAAATTGACAATATCACAAAATTGTGAGATTTAAGATAATACTAAAGAAGGTTTTTCAATATAAAAGAAGAGGCTTTAATTATGTGGTTTTTAAAGCAGCGAAGAAAAGCTGCTCCCTTATCAGTTAAGGAAATCAAAAATTTTTCATGAAAGACTTGGAATAGAAGAGTTTGTTGCTAGTAGAGAATGGCTAGACAAATTCAAGCAAAGGAATAGAAAAACTATAGAATAATGATGAAGATGTAAAGGCATTCCTGAAGAAATTAATGGGCATAATTAGGGAAAAAGACTTACCTGCCGTTCAAAGTCAAATCAATAATATCGAGAAATCGAAATTGTATTGGAAACTGTTACACAATAAAACTTTGGCTTCTGGGACAGAGGGTTGTGCATCAGGTTCAAAGATGCTTCTGCTGGGTGACAGTCAAGCACAAACGCAACGTAGAAAATTGCATATAAAGTTGAAACTTTCAAATACTTTTAAAGGAATTGCATATAAAGTTGAAACTTTAAAATATTTTACATTTCTTTGTAACTCCAGAGTCGAGTTGCTGATTTGCAGAAATTGTGTATGTTTTAGGACAAAAAATCCCTCAAAATAATTTAGTTTACCATCTATCATCCATTGGCATAGAAGTGTGGTTTAAAAATTTCATTCCTCCACGTACTTCTACGCTCATGGAGGTCATTGATTGAAATTGTTGAATTTAGATTCAGCGTTTCAAGTTTACTTAACAAATATATTTCAAAGTTTCTTTTGGATCACCTAGCGTCCAAACGAAAAAAACTTGCTAGTGAGACAAGTTTAGCTAAATCTACGTATTTTTAAATACACTATATCTAGTAGAACGTTACCTTCTTGGGACACCCTGTATAATAAATACTGTTGTGTATACGACATATTTAATAGGTAGGTACTCTAGTGAATTGAGAATCCTCTTATGATTAGACTATCAAATTTATCCGTTATCAACGCATTTTAAATACCCATATACAAATATTTAACGTAAAAATTGATTTTTTTTTATATTTTATACCATGTATGTATGAAATATACATAGTAAATTAAGTTTAGTCCCAGGTTTGTAATGCTTAAAAATATTGATGAAAATATTCTTGGTACAGGTGTTCATAGAATCATCAAATTAGTCCATTTTCACTTGTCCGTCCGCCCGTCGAACTGTGAACACGATAACTCAAAAACGAAAAAAGATATCCAGCTGAAACAGCGCCCTCAGGACGTAAAAAGTGAGTCGAGTTCGTAAATGAGCAACATAGGTCAATTGGGTCTTGGGTCTGTAAGACCCATCTTGTAAACCGTTAGAGATAGAGCAACAGTTTAAATGTAAAAAAGGTTCCTTTTTAAAAAATAAACAACTTTTGTTTGAAACATTTTTTTGTAAACATCACTGTTTACTCACGAAGGCACACATTAGATGCAAATTTTATAGTATGTATTAATAAGGGATTATCAGTTATGTGTGTGTGACATGCATAGGTAAGTATATGTGTAATGTGATAGAGAAATCAACACTCTCTATACATGGTATTTCAACAATTAACTCAGAAAATTGTTTGTTTTCACTTGTTATATTGAAGTTCGATCTAATTACATGTATTTGTTGTCAAGTGATAAATTTTTATATCATATATGTTTATAGAGCGCAGGTAAAACTATAGCACAAAAAGTTTAACAATTTGATTTTTACAATTTTTACTTTTTAGTAAATCCAGCAGAACTGTGAGACATATATTATTAGATGAATAGTTTGTAATAAAAAATCAAAAAAAAATTTTATTTAATTTTTTTATGGAGGTTCTACCAACTGTGGCTAAGAAATATCTCGGTCACAAATATCAGCACTCTTTATTAAGCTAAATATACTTTCTACGCATTATGAATGACCTAAGCTATAAAAATACCATACTATCATCATTTTAATATTTATACTCATTTCTAGATAAAAACTGTTGAAAATAAAACAACAATTGTTTGTAAGACAGCAATATACTTTCTATGGAGTTTGAACGTAGATATCCAGCTTCATCGATAAAATAGGTCTTACTCTATTTAACATTAGACTTTAACCTTGCTTATTAACTTCACAGTATAGGAAATTATTGTAATGGGTAAGATTTTCCAAATCAAAATTTTCAAGATATCTTTACGTTTCATGCTTAAGACAAGGCATTAACATCAATTTTGGAAAAGAAGTATGTGTGTGTGTATGTGTCGTGTTCATTTTTTCCTGATCGATATCGCGCGAACGAAAAATGATTTCGTTGAGGTGTTAATTGGAGCGTAATACCGGTAGTATGAGCCGATATAATTTTGTAACATTCGAGTCATTTTCGAAAAAAGGGCCGAAAATTTTAGTTTATAACTCATTATTATACTAGGAAGTTATTCGTGAGGAACTTAAGGGTTGTTAATTGTGATTTCTTTAGTTGTAATTTTTTTTTTAAAACTAAATTAATGACATACAAATAATGTTATTCACTTCGATGGTTTAATTTGAAAGGTAATTTTATGCCATTTGTGATTCGATATGATTTTTATGAAATGAAGAGTAATTCAGTAGTCGAATTTTTGTTATAACGCAGCTGGGAGGTAGTAGAAAGGCAGCTGGAGCAAGTAAACCAAAAAGTTTGTTTTTGAGGCTTTAAAAACAAAATAATATTTTCTTATAATTACTTTTTTCTTATTATCTTAAACTTAAGAAATATGCTTTAAAACTAAAATTAATAACACTTCTTCGATAAAAATTTTTTGTTTCACTGTGCTCCAGATCTAGGATACAATGAAACAAGGGCTGGGGTAGGTACGGTGAAACAAGATTGGCAGAGATCAATAAGCAATATTTTAGATACAAATTTACAATATAAAGTACAGAAAATCTGCTTTTTGATCATAGATATATACTATACATATATAAATTAAATTATAAAGCCGTGTAATTCCAGCGATCTTCATAAAAATTTTAGGCATTACATTCCTATTTCATAAAAGTATAACATTTTTACTAAATAAAAATTTATATATTTATATTATATGAAGTAAAAAAATTTAATATTTTCTACTACACTAATCTTGAATATATATATTCATAAAATGTTTTACATCGTTGGCAGGATTTTTACATATTGTAACGAATTCAAGCTAACTTTCACAAAGTAATTTTTTATGTTTAATGCATTTGTTATGAAGGAAAATTAACATTTGGGTAAAATTTTATTTTTGTCATAACTTTATTTTGACGGGTTGGTAAACAAAAATTTTTGGTGGACAAACATGGATAAACCATTTCTAATCGAATGGCATCTGCATTTTGTGAAAAGTCGCATTTGAGGGTGCTGATGTCAAATAAGAATTTTCTCAAAATTTCAAAATGAAAGTCGAACCAATATTTTGGGTGGACAAATGTCGACAAATGATAGATAAACAGATCAAACGGATTATGAAAATTCATTTGGGGATTCTACTCATCTTCATTTGATAATAAAGTTTCTACGTGAATGAAAAAATGTATTCTCTGCGATTTTTAAAAAGTTAATAGACCTTTTAAACTAATTCTTTTCTTTTGAATTTCAAGCTAGAATGATTATGAATTAAATAACAAAAATGGCGAATGAAATGACAAAAGTTTCACTTTTTAGGCATCTTTATCATGAACCAAGCCAAGACTCCAAAATTGCTATTTATTTTCGCATTATTCAAATGTGTTTGATAATATTCTGTTGTCAAATCGTAGCGCAATTAATATGATTAATTATATTAATATAATATTATATGTATTTAAATACGATCATTAAGTGTTTACAGATAACTTAACGTTAACTTGCGATTGGTGTAAATAAGCAACCCTATTGCATACACCAAATGGACTCAATGGCTGAAAATAGATAATAATATACAGTAATTAGGTGTTGATGGCAGGAAATAGCCAATATAGAGCTTATTACTTTATTATAACTTTCCATGAAAAATAGGACATAAATTATTTTTTTGTAAATGGAGGGCATCGGATATTCAACAAGATTATATTTAAAATTATTGAAAACTGTTGTATATTTTCGTAAGGACTACTGCAGAAATTATAGGTACATAAATCAAAATACCCAAATCAAAAAGTAATAAAAGTTCATTTAACTAGACATATAGATTATAATTAATAAAAGAATGTGTTTAACAAAAAAAAAAAAATAATAATAATAATCACTGTTTTATAGTTTTATAAACAATGTAATTAAATTTGGATAATTTTTTTCTCACTAGTTTTTTTTTACGTTCTATTCTTGGGTATACTTCATTGTCAGACATGATTTCAAGGTTCCTCACTCTAGCTAGGTATTAAGTTGAATTTAATTTTGTTTTGTTTTTTGTTATGGTATGAATTTTGGAAGAGTATACCTCTATGTATAGCTTCAAGAACGTTTCATGTAATGTTTAGGGTGGGGTAAAGGCTACGACCTTGAGATACACTTTCTGATTTCCACATTTCCAAAAATTTCAGTTTTAATTAGTTATAACATAACATGATTTTGGTTTAAAAAATGTTTAAATTTAACGATTTATTAGAGAGTTTGAGATTGATGCGCAGTATCAAATCTTTTAAATATCGCTGCATAAAATAAAGAACACAAGGGAAGGAATACAACTAAATATAACAACGGTCTTACCGTATTCATTTAAATATTTCAACATTCTATAATTTAAGGTTTTGAAAATATATGATCTTTCCCACGTACAGACGTCTCGCTGAAACTACCATTATCGATTCATTAGGACTGAAAATGAATATCACGATAAATAAAGATATTTGTGATCTTCCATTACTTTAAAGAAGTACAATACTTCAAAATTTAACTCCTTAGATCCGGACGGTGCTAAGGTTAGGCTAGCTTAGGGTGGCTGTCTAGGGGTAGGATATACTTAGATCATAGAGTCCGTTGTGATACAGACAAAAGTTTGGCCCATCCCCGGCCACTACTCCATGAACCATTTGGAGTTGTTTAGGAACAGCAGGAGCGCTTTGATGTCAACGGACTTTAGGTGGATGAGATCCTCAAAGAAAGGCATCGCCGGCCAGTGTCCTGTAATAGCCCTTGCTAAAAGAAGCCCTTGGAAGCGATATAAGATCTTCGGAACGCCTATGATTGTACTTAGACCATATCGGACGGTACGTACACATGCCACTTTTTAATACTCTTATTTTCCCATATAAGGAAAACACAAGCAAAAAGATAAAACTTGTCCGATTTTTATTTTCTTGTCCAATTACTTAGCCGATAAAGTATTTCATAGTCAACGAGAATTACAAGCGCACATAAGTTCTGAAACACGAAGCGTAAAAATCCCATCAAGCATTAAAATTAACACACCAAGTATTATCCACCATAGACAAGTATTATCCACCATAAATGTTTTTTTTTATCAGCCATGCGACTTGATTATTATCTCCAGATTTTTGAAGAGTTTGTCTAAATGGATCTGGTAGTTGAGGGATTAAAAACTACTGTTTGTATTTTATTTAAATAAATCTACCTCCGCTTTTTTCTCATCGCAACATAATTGGAGTCAATATTAAATTTAGCCCTTAAAAGACTAGGTCCTTTGATACCAATTAATCTTGTAAATTTTTAATGTCTTTAAAAATATCATAAGACTACCCGATGTTTTTAGCTAGTGCATAGAGGTGGTATGGCGCTTGGACTATGCGGTTATCTTTTAAACTTTTTTGTTTTAAAAGAAATATTTTTAAATTATGATGATTTGTCAATTATTAAAATTCAGTAAAATCCCAATGCAATAAATTAATTTAATTACTAATTTATTCAAAATTATATAGTTTATACAAAAATTTTATCTTTTAATAGACTTCTGCATTATTGTACAGGATGTAGCAAACACTTTATAACGATGTTATGTATACGTATTAGCAAATGGAAATTTAGAAAATTAGCCTTATATAGCTTTGGGAATCCTATACTTCTAGGTCAATTGTTATAAGCGATAAAATATAATAAGCGACGATAGTCGTGTTAATAAAATGAAAGTAATATGAACTTGAGTAATTTACTTTTAAATCTTTGTTTTGAGATACAAGGTGTCTAAATTACTAGTTAAAAGATGAACGCCGGTTTTCTTAGTAAATTATAAGTTAATATTTAAATGACTTAAATAGTATTTGCTACAAGGTTAGAATAGTTTAAAAAATTAATTATAATTGAACCTAAACAAATAATTTTTAACTGTTTCAAAATTCTCAGTTTGAAAGAATTTCAATTTTCTCAATTGTAGTTATTTCTTACATAAATACACATAAGTGCAGGTACAGTGAGATCAAAGTTGAAAATTTACATGAAATCGACAGTAATTAGGAAAACAATACTGGTACAATCACTTACAAAACGTAATCGAGGTCTTCTCCAGCAATTACAAGTACATACATACAATTATAGTATATAAGTACATTCACACAGTAATCAAATTAGTAATAATTTTAATTGATTTTATATAATTAAACATAGTAATTTTAATATTAATGAAACTCGAAAGTTTGCATAAAAATGGTCAAAAGTACAATCAAATAAATAAATAAAGTTTGTTTGCAATCACGTATCGTCTTTTCGATTAAGGTACCTATATATATTGTCATAAATTAAATTAAATTCAGTAAGAACAATTCTCATTTCCAAATTCCAGGATTTAAAATATATTCTTAGTTTGATTTAAAAAATATTAATGTCATGTCCATAATGTTATACAGTTTAGCAACCATCGTTAGCCATTTAATATATGAAGTAAGAAGAGTTTTATGGACGTTCTTATGTATAAAACAAAGAGGAAATTAACTGTGTGTGTGGCGCGGTGAATTGTATGTGTAAAAATTCATGTGATGTACAAGTGATGAGACTGATCTGCTGTGTTCTTGTATACACATATCAAATGATATGATCAAATGATATGATTACGCGCTCATCACATACAATACATTGTCTGAAGACTCTGTCTTATACATAAGAAGGCCCATAAAAACTCTTCTTACTTCATATATTTTAAATGGCTAACGACGTGGTTGCCAAACTGTTTATATATCCTTTTATGTGCTTAAATATCCATTTATCTTTATAACGTAGTAGAGAATAGAAATTTCGATTGATTAATATAAAAATAAACGCCACACAACTACAGTGTGGACGCTAACCTTTGTATAGGGTGTTATTTTAACTTGGAACCAAGCTTAATTAAAATCTCAATCTGATTCACAACTGATAAGAGTTAGAATATGATTTTGAATTTGAAAATTGTTCTTTGTACAAAGGCCATCATTTTTTGTATGAAAGTTTTTTTTTTGAAAGCCGAATAGTTTGAACAAAAGTTGAGCGAAAAAATTTTCATTTTTCTTTTCATTCAATTTTGGAACAAAAGGTATACAAATAGAGCAAACACTAAATGACACAATAATATTAAAAAACCAACCACTTTTAAAACTTCAGTCATTGTAATCATTTTTTTCCCGAATATTTTCGGTTTTTCGAAAAAAGGTTTCGAAAAGTTTTTTACCCTTTTAATAAGGAACAATTTTCTTCTATCAGTCTCTCCTTCTATCTTTTATCCGCAAATGAGCTTTCCATTGAACGAATAGCTCGATTTTGATGCCTACGTAAGATGCGCACCTGAGAACGCAAGGTATTTTTATGGATAAAAATTTTTTTTTAGCTCTTAGCATATCTTTTTAAAAAACACTCTGTATATAAATAAAAAGTCAAGTAAACGTGGTTCCTTTGATGAATTGCTGTGGTAATATCAAGAATTTTGTAATTATTAAGAATTTTGTGTATCAAATGATTGTGTATTTTTTAGAGTCAAAAGATTAATCAATTAATCAATATCAATATTTCTCGTGTCGATTTGTTATTTTTGTTTGGTTTTTTGTTTGTTCATCTTACACATCAAGTTAAACAAAGAATCGGCCAAACTGCCTACACATACCTAGCTATAAACTATTCTTATCCTCGACATTTCTGCGTTCATGACCAGTGCCAGATTCAAACTTTTAAATTTATCATTATCTGCGTTATAGAAAAAAATGTACATGAAGGAGTTTGTACTCGTGATCGGTAGCCATTTGTTTATGAAACTTCTGTATTACGAAAATTGTTCTGAAATTAAAAAAGAATTGCTCGAAACTATTGAAACTACTCGAAGATCAAAACACAATTTTTTTTCTTTTTAGCCTGTCGAAATTTAAAAATTCAAAATTAAGCCAGATATTTATTCATTTTAGTCTCACTTTTAGTCTAATTTCGTCTAGTTCTAGCAAAATTTGAATTTTATTTTAAGTTTATTATTGTATTCATTCCTAAATAATAAAAAATTAATTTCCTAAAGCTATGGCCAGACATAGAAGTAACAAAAAATTTATAATATTGCAAAGTAAATATATCTACTCATGCGATGATACTTGATGATATTTTCGTTGTTAGATATTCGCCTTCGTGAATGCAGCGTAAAATGTAAACACTAGTAAAGAAAGTATTAAAAATTATTATTAGATTAAAATCTATACTATACTATCAATTTATGAGAAAGTGGCACTACACTAGCTTATTTTTTAAATGTGTACTACCCACAAGTATAAAACCAACTTTTAACAAGTGCACTTGTGGCTTGTGGCATTATGGAAATGAACTTCTTTGGAGGTCTCGGTATTTTGTCATGTGCAGATTTCTAATTAAACGTCATAATAAACACTTAATAATACTTATAAAGGTTAGAAATTAGGAATGTGCAGATTCAAAAGAAAAACATCAACGATTAAAGCATTATATTTTTTAAATAAATAAAATTTTTATCTACCTTTATAAGACAAATTATAAATATTATCATATTATTATATAATCCAGACATACAATTATTAATAATTCCAGATAGTTTCGGAACTGTCTAATTAAACGATAGTCATCACCGACTGACATCTTCAAAAAGGTTCGTTTGCACAATTCCAAAAGTCATAAGTGCACTTATTGAAAGTGATTTCCAATGTATATGAATATGAGTATGAATTTTTATTTGTTTTGAGACAAAAGCTTTACAAAAACAGTTAATGTTATTAATAAATATAGGTAAATTAGATAAAATACTATTAGTAGAATATCGAAAAAGTTAAGGAAACAAATACTACGTCTGTTACAGTAAAATTTAGATAAACATGATCAAAAATAAACAACATCCACTCGTATAAAAAACAAAGATTTCTTCTCTAATCGAACAATATTTTTTAGCCCGTTCACCCGAAAATCGAACCCAATAAATTTTATTTTTATTATATATAATTTTTTTTTCTTGCAAATCAATCTGGAGACTCTTAACTCGTTTATAAAATTTTTTTATGATATTAGCCATTTTAAGTTCAATTGTTTATTGAACTTTTTAAATGTCAATAGCTTATTCAATGTCATCGTAAGTCTGGTTTTAAAACTAACAACTTTTGTTAGCTAAAAAACTAAACTATTTCGAATTGATTGTGTCAAATTAAAAAAGAACATTCTATATAATAGTAAATATTACTTTTATTATAATCTGTATATAGAGTTTATTATAATCTGTATATAGAAGTTAGAAAAAATGTACAAATTATTTTATCATTATTAAATACATTTTGAGAGCGTATGAAATAAAATCTTCTCCTGATAAGATATCGTGCGGGATATCTCTTCAATATATTTTCTCTTATATTATTAATCGTTTGTCAGAACCGTCTGAACACGTACCATTTATTAAAAAAATATTTATGAAAAAATAAATATAGTCGAGACTTTTGTAAAAAAGATAAATGTGTGCAAAATATGATTTGAGGAAATCTTTAACTTCCGTTCCCATTTTTTAGAAAAAACGATAGAAGTTATTTGAGTGGAGTTAGGGAGTTAAAAAAATTCTAACTCCTCCTCTCTTTAAATTTTGAGGTTTTACACTTCGTAAATGGAATAAAAATTGCCCAGAGTTTTTTTCCGACACTTCAAAAGATGAAAATTGATATCCCGGTCTTTGAATAATTTCTCAGGAACTATTGGTTGATAGGTTTTATTTTCTCAACAAACCCGAGCTGAATTTTCTCAAAAAATCAAAATAGAGCAATAACTCGAACTTCCCTACCAAACCGAAACCTCCTCTCTCTTATAGTTTCCTAAGAGTAAGACTATGGAACTCTCAGGACCCTAAAATGCGTAATTCTATTTCCAGAGATTTTCTCTGAAAAAATGAAAGGTAGAAGATTAGCCATTGGTTTGCAGCTTCTAGTTAGTTGTTGGTGTCTAATTTCATACAAATTCCATCAGCTAATATTTAGAGGTTGAAGGGGCATCCCCGATTCAGTTCTCATAGGTTTCATTTATGATCCGTAGATTAAAAAATCGGTTGTCAATTGCCGTGGGGTACCTGGTAGCAATGAAGTGCCTTCTGATTTATATTAGGTATATACATGTGGAGTTAGATCGGAACTAAGCCCAGTCAACACATTCAGTAATTTTTTCCCTGTTTGCGACTGTACTGCAAAGGATTAAATTAAGAATTTTATAAAATACACATAATACCTAGCTGATAAATTAAATATTTTCTAAATCCCTAACGAAAATACGTATATTTTTCAATAGTGAATATTGAAAATATTTTTACGGTATAAATTGTGTAAAAAATATTTCCCACGAATCACCTAAGGCTTTGGAATAGTTTAAATATTACTCTTATCTAATGCTTTCTTTTATGTAACAATTTGAGGATTATTTTCCGTTTGTTAAACACTGAACAGATGCCACGTCGCGTCATTGTGATTATTATGAAATTTTTTTATTATGTACATGAAGTGTTTATAGGATAGAGAATTTCATGTATTCTAAGAATCGGTATCCGAGGTGGTAGAAGAGAAACTGCAGAAAACTGATATCTCCTAGTTCCAAGTATGGTGCCAATGATAAGTCGTGATCAATTTACAAGCATAAAGGCGACGTTGGTAATTGAAATGTCTCCAAATTGTACCCGTACAACCATATACAAGTGTACAAAATAGAAGGATTAATGAGTGAATTTCACTACACTAATTTGAGCTTCATTGAAAGAGCAAAACAGTATGAACCTTTTATTTATTTAAAATTAAAATAGCCTAGTTTTCAGTAACATTTTTTGTTTATTTTAAATTTTCAAAGAAAATGTTTTACTTAGTCTAGAAAAAGGCATTAAAATTGTTTTTTTTAAGTCTGGTGTAGAAGGCATTTAAGTGAACTTTCCAACAATTTTTAGGGGAAAACAACATCCCCCTGTACCCAATCGCTGCCAATTTTTTATTTGTCTAATAATAATAAAAACAACAAAAAAACTTCAAATAAATTTCAAAAATTTGATAAAATCAAATCATTATTATGAATTCACAAATTTTAATTCATTGTTATTACTTTCCAAACCATCGGCTTTAAAAACTGTAAAATGAAATGAAAGCCTGATCCTGACTTCAGTCCCTGGGCTGAAGCTTCGCGCAACTTTTAATTCTTAAATGGAAACCCTTATTGCTTAAACTTCAACCATATATTGCTAACTGACTTCCTTGGCAGTGAGATAATGTCTTCAGAACGCCTCCGATTTTACTCTTGCCATAACTGTCTTGTGATACTACAATTCGTTTTTCCTTAAACTTCATAATGGCCTTCCTTAAGATTCTTTCATTGAGAAGTAGCTTGCAGTTGGCAAAATGTGTCTTCGGATGATTATTGACAGTTGTGTGTGCAAGCGACAGTTGTGTGTCAAAAATCGACAGTTTATTTAGATAAAATCGATAGTCCAGTCTTAACTTAAAAGATAAATCGAGAGAGATAAGTAATTTTACTGTCGCCTGGCTGTCTGAGAGGATAGTGGTGTCACCACAAGTAAAATATTTAATCTTAACCAGTTGCATGCTTCGTTAAATATCATCACATCCTCTTTATTTACGCCTCAGTGACCTGGCAGTCAAAATTATAATTTTCAGGTAGATTAAATTAAAAAATTGTAAAAATTTTCAAAAAATATGATAAGTAATTTTTAATTTTTGAAGTTCTTTTATTATTTAAAAATGCACTGGACAAACGCATGTTCATTCCTATAAGTAAGAACAAACGCGGAGAATGATATCGTTCTACTAAATACTGGGTGGTCCAAAAAACTGTATACACTCTTTTATGTCTATAACATTTAAAAATATTAATTATTTTAAAATTTCAAAACAATGTGAACGAGCGTAAAGAACAACCATTTCTCGTAAATATTCAGATTGATTCGCCATTGTGATCCAGGCACCGGTGGACAATGAAATCAATAATTTTTTCTAATCGTTATAATTGGTATTTGGGCACATTCATTTTCAATTTTTGGTTTTATCCTACTAATTGTAGTCTATTTTTTTCTATAAACATTGGGCTTGAAATGCCCAAACAATAAAAAAAGGAATTTTCTAGGAGATTACTAATACTCTTCGACGATTCCTCGTACTTTTGTGGAGCCGGCAGATGACCGCGGTCTTGCGAAATAAATCATCAGAGTATTTTGATCTGTTCTTTCGCCTCCAAATTGACCTGAGTAATTGTGAATCCCGTTTGTATATCTTGTTGAAACTTCGCCAGTGCATACATTTTTTTAGGACACTGTGTATATCTATACGACTATTTTTTACCAAAGTTGTTCATTTTTATAAAGAAAAAAACCATAAGTCAAAGCATTCCTCTGACCATTTGAACTATATAGTGGAATTACCGTAAATACCACGATTAAATTCAACGTCATCATAGTATATCTCCCTTCGAATAGAACTGCATTGAAAAATTATAAAGTTATGCTTCATTTGAAATGATATATCTTGTACAAAACCCAAACTATTGAAATTTTTAGTGCAACCTGTATTCAACAAAAATAATTTGTCTAAATAAATATTTCTGATGAATATTCATTCATTTGTAAATAATTTATTTTAAAATTTATTTATAGCAAAATATGATCTTAATTTTAAACATACCAATTATTAAAATAAACATTCAACATTTTTGTTTCAAGTTAATTAAATAAATTTAAATAAAAATTAATTTTGTCACGCCAATTATTTTTAAATTATTAAAATTATATTTAAAGGAAATACCTATTTTTTTGAACGGAATTTAAACATGACAGGATAATAAGACGATGAAAATAATGTACCATCCCCGGTGACAGTAATCATCATAACATAACCATCCGATGGTTAGTAGATTGAGAGTTGGTACTACATATTTTTTGTTTCGTCTATACTTTACTTAGAAATCCGTCGTTTTCCAGATATTTGATTTTACGCTGCTGTAAGGGATTAAATAAACAAATTTGTCTTATTTCCTAACTGGGTGTTATCGAATATTGAAGAAACCTGTGTAACAATGATAGAAAAATTTTAATTTTATGCCGACAGAAATTGTGCTCAATATGTTTATCAGCGTAAATAGATCTATACTAGAATAACGCTTCAAAATATGCTGTGGAGACGTAAGTTGTTCAGTAAAAATATTGAAAAAACGGCTTCCAGATTACGTTTCATGTGTGCCAACCACAGTGCTTATAGAAGTATAAAATCGTATTTAAGCACAAATGGTATAAAATTACCTTTCAAATAAGCTCAGCCTTATGGTAATAAGTAAAGAAACTAAACAGCAATGCACAATTCGTTCCCACATACTATTATAAATCATAAAAAGGCAACAGAACACAATGTCCCTAAACGGTCTGCCATCGCAGAACTGACTGTGTCCAATAACGCTTAACTTCAGTGATCGTTCGTGTACCATGACGTTATCAAACTATAATTTTAAGCCCATACCAAAAATAGCTCAAAGCGGTTAAAGAAGTTTTTACTTTAAAAACCTTTCAGAGGTATGCCCTTTTATAGTGATGCTTATAAATATACAAATTAAACATTTTAGATATAACCCCTTTTATCAAAACGTGGCAGACATTTTCCATATTCAACTAACCCGCAGAAACTTATCTAAAAGCAAAATCAGCTTAATCAATTAACGGTCCTATTTCTCAATACTCATTATCTTTACCAGCCAAAACACATACTGCAATATATTCTAATGTTATTTTTCTACGTGCAGCGCTGCCGGTTTATTATTTTTTTTCCAGAAAATGCATATACTATGGTACATGTATCCTTAAAAAATGATATACAAAACAAACATGCAACAATATACAAATTAAAGAATAATTTATAAATAACGACCGAGCGTACATAAGAAGAAAGAAAAAATGTGTACAAATAGATTTAGTTCAAGATAAATTGATGAATCCATGCATTTTTTGAAGTCCATTCATCCATTCTTATCAGCCCGTAATTTTTCTTTTCAATAGTTTACTAGAGCAATTCAATAATTCATCAACTACAGTTGAATATGGAGTAATATCCGAAACATGTCGCATTATAAAATATAATAAAGTGGTTGAGCAAAAATTAAAGAGTTTAAATTTATTTATTCACGTAACATATTTAATGCTATGGAATATCAATAATTAAAGCTCTCTACCATTTTAACTAGCATGTTAATATATGCTAGAATATTATTAACTAGCTTGATACCCGCCCACTTCGTTGAGTTTAAAAGTAAAGACTGGTAACGACCACCGAGTTATAGCCTTCACCTCCCTTACTCTCATTTATTACCTTGCCATTCGAAATAGGGATAGGGAATGTTTTACACAGATAAATCTCGAAATTTGCTACTTTTGACCTGGTATTTGCAGATTTCAGTCTGCTTTTCCCTATCCCTATCCCTATATATTATAAATGTGAAAGTAAGGATGTTTGTTTATGTGTTTTTTAGCTTTCACGCAAAAACTAATGAAAAACTTATAAAGATATCTTTATAAATTATGGTTCATGTGTTATTTTGATGTATGAGCTATGTCATTATGTTAAGTTTCATTCAAATCCACTCATTAGTTTTTGCGTGAAAGCTAACAGACACACAAACAAACATCCTTACTTTCACATTTATAATATATAGGGTTAGGGTTAGGGATAAGCAGACTGAAATCTACTAATATCAGGTCAAAAGTAGCAAATTTCGAAGATTAATTAAACTGAGGCCAATACCCAAATTAAAAATACAAATTTTTATAACTTAAACAGTTATTCCTATTTTTTATTTTATAACAACTATTTTTATATTGTTTTATTTAACGAATTTCGTACTATACTGTTTTAAGCTTTGTTTCAAAAGTATTCAAAATTACAGAAAGTAGCGAATTAGAATTTAATGTTCAAAAGTAGCTCTAATTGATGAAATTCACCGAATATGGCAACCCTGACTAGGCGTAGTCAATAAAGTTACGTCGCGACGTACAGGAAATAAATACTTTTCAAACATTATAAATAGCATACATATTAACTTCCTTTAATAGCATTTGTCAAATGCAGTATTATAACAAAAACTATTAATATCAATACTTTGAAAATAAATATTTTCCATAAAAACATTAGTAAAACTTGCATAACCACATATCTAGTTGTGCGTACAGTACAGGGCCGTAGCTGCTTTCCCTTGATGATAATATTGTATAAATTTTTGGAGCTGCTCCGACCATAAATCATTCAAATGAATCATTTCTTGAAAAATGAATTATTCAATTAAGGCCTATATTATTATGGCTTCTTATCAGATTTTCTAAAATATTCTTTTTTAAGTAAAGTGAAATAATCAGACAGAAAGAATGAGATCCATAATGATGTTTTTTTGTTACGGAGGTCTATAATGATGGCTTCTGGAAATCCATAATGATTTTTTTTGTTACGGAGGTCTATAATGATGGCTTCTGGAAGTCCATAATAATGGTCAAAGAAAAAAATAAGGTACTTTTACACATTTTATACCATGTATATCATAAGCGATTGAGAGAAAAGTATACTGTATCACTTTTGTATTTCATTCTTTAAAGGAGCACAGCGAACTCCATGGACGAATGCCACGTTGTTTTCCAAGGGAATGTAAGTAAATGAATCATTTATGGAATACATTGAAATGAATCATTATCACGAGCGAAGCCCTGGGCAAAAAAAGCTAGTATGAAATATACATAGTATATTAAGTTTATTCCCAAATTTGTAACGCTTAAAAATATTGAATATTGAATATATTTTGTAAACATCACAACAATTTCACAACAAATTATTTAGTGGGTTTGAAAAATTCTTTTATCGACCTTAATTTATATCTAAAATTCGGTATCGTTTGTGAGATGGGTGTGTCCAAGTTCGCTATAACTGGCGAGAATTGTTTTATGGCTTGACCTTTAACAGTTGTCCATTTTATCAATTCAGAGTCAGATATTGATAAAATGAATTGATAAAATGGACAACTGTTAAAGGTCAAGCCATAAAACAATTCTCGCCAGTTATAGCGAACTTGGACACACCCATCTCACAAACGATACCGAATTTTAGATATAAATTAAGGTCGATAAAAGAATTTTTCAAACCCACTAAATAATTTGTTGTGAAATGTTTACAAAAAGTTTGGTGGTATTGATAATTATTTCTTCAAATTAATGTGATAATTTTTATATCTTTATTTTTTGTAAATCGTTACTGTTTTATTGGTAATGTTGTTTATTTTTAATTTTTTAATTTTGTGTAAAATGTTTGTAATGTGTTATACGAATAAATTTAGCTACTGCAATGATTGCGTTGCAATCGAAATATCGATATTTAGCGACATGTAAGTCCGTTGTATGTTTTTTAATTGTATTTTTTAAATAGAATTTCTTAATATACAATTTTATTTCGAGTATCGTGGTATTTATTTCAATAACTATGTCTCAACTCAAAGTCAACAAGAATCCATCCTTATATTATAGATATTAATGAATGGGAGATGCAGGTTAATTAAGATTAATAATCACTGATCAAAAGTCAATCGTTCTCTATCAGATGGTTGGCAATTCCGAATCTGTTTGTTTCAACTTGTAAGGGCGTAGATTGTCAGATTTTCGAATTTCAAACAATCTACCGAATTTTCCAGGTAGCAGCACATTGGGCGCTAGGAAGCTTGTAAATACCCAATTTGCATTTAGCATCGATCTTGTCCTTATTGCTGATCAGGAGAAGTTGTCCAGTTTTAATCAAGATTTAAATTTGGTGTTTATGACTTGATTTTTTTGAATGTTAGCCATCAAAGCTATTTTTTTAAATCTGAATTTCTTTATCTCAATGCATTAGCCAGATAAAAAAACTTTTTTTTTTAATATTTATTTGTTTTTATATAATTCTAAGAATTTTTTTTATCAATATTTGTGTTTTATTTTTTAAAAGTGACTTATTTAAGGTCGTTTTGTTTATAAATAAGAGCCATCTGTAACTTTATTATCACAGTTCCAATAATGAGATAAAATCCGAAATAAAAAATAAAAGTTGTAAAAGTAATTTACTTTTACTTTTGAAAAAAAAATCCATCAAAGTGTAAATACTTTATTATTATGTCATTCCACGGTTCACTGATTAAAATAAGATGTATGTGAAAAATTATATATTTTTCTTGTAACAATGCCCTTTGTTAAGAAAGCTATTTACACGCCTCTACATTATAAATATTCATTTCCATCATAATTTTATACATGGACAGGCGAGTGGCGTCTTTGAATTATATGAAATTAGCTCTGATGGAGGAAATGCTTTCTTTTACCAGTAGACAATACCTAGATATCCTTATGAGTCGTTGGTTATCAAGGCCTTTCTTGGAATTTACGTATTGTCGTCTCCAATTTCTAGAATTTTTGTATTGTAACTATATTGTGTTTCGACTGTAATTTAGTGTACATCATTATTAATTGAGTATGCTCCGTAGGGCTATTTTACTTTAATATACTTTGACTGTGAACCCTATAGCGAGTACTTCAAGAGATTTTAAATTTCTTTTTGATAAAAAAAAGAATATGTGAGATTAATGGCAAATTTTCGATAAAAGCAAAATGGCACGACGTGACGCCACGTACTGAACACTATCCCGTCAGTCGTTCGATAATCTTTAGCTCCGTAATCAAAGATTTGCCCAAGTACGATTCATATAATTCGTATATACAATAAACCATAAATGTGCCAACAAAAGTAGATCAAATTTTTTAACAATAACATTAACAAGTTATTTAAACAAAAGTACAAAAGTGTAAACGAAAAATGCTTCAAAAAATTCAAATTTAACCCTCAAAGATTGTCACTCCCTCTCTCCGATGATTTTCCTTTCCTGATTTTCGGAGCGCTTATGCAGTACTAATATGTGAAGAATAATATGTGAAGGATATAAGGTTTTAGAAATGAGGGTCTAGTTGATGAAAATATCGGACACGATAGTATGAAATTTTCCAGTGTATCGTTTTCATTTGTGTTGCGTAAAGATCACTTTTCGAAAGTGCCCATCTGTACAATTGCCATTGTTACCACGCCAAACTTAAAGATTCCCCAATCTTATTTAATCGATACACAATGGGGATCGGGGAGTCTGTAATATTCGTTACCACCATCACTTACAGGCACAAAGTGTTTGCACAAGTTGAAATCGTTATTCTTTGATAGCATACCGTTGTTGTTTGCCTTCACAGCCTGACTACATTGACTGTCCCATATATCATTAGCTCCTGCTATATTCAAAAGAGCTGTTAGTTGAGACACCCAATTATACTTAAAAATGTTCTGTTCAATATTGTCCAAAGCCATCATTTGATTATAACACTTTTATATGCTTATTCTCAGAAGTGTTAATAACTTGATCCACCAGTTGAGAATTATTTTAACTCTAAGATAGAATGGTGTTTTCTTTGGTAAGTTAAAGAAGAAAATTAAAAGTACTTTTGTGCTAGGAATACAAAAATTTTTTATTAATAAAATATTACAACTTCAGTCAGCTGATGTCTTTAATTTATTGGTTACATTTAATAGTTTACATAACTATTGGGTTTTGGATAAAAGTACCTATATAAGGCCTTTCGGACTTAAAATTGTCAAAAGAATACGATCTTAAACTATGACTCAAAGGTAGCACAGGACTGCCGTACGTCCTTAAATGAGCTGGCGGAACAAATGAATGTAGACCTGGTATGGGTACCGGGACACAGGGACATTCCAGGAAATTGTGAAGCCGACGACCTTGCCAGAAATGGCACAATGCTGCCGGACACAAGCATCAATAAATACCCGGGAGTTGCATTTGCGAACTGCAAGTTGCTACTGAAAGAGGATATCTTGAAAAAGGCCAATCTTAGATGGCGGGAAGATCGTACTTGTGGTACTACAAGACAGATATGGTCTGAGTACAATCGCAGGCGTTCCGAAGTTCTTATATCACTTCCAAGGCCTCTGTTTGCAAAGTTGATGCGGCTATCACAGGACACTGGCTGGGCGGCAGGCATGCTGAACGCTTAGGCCTGGCAGTGTATCACAACTACTGCAGGAGCTGTCACAGTGGTGACGAGGAGGGGACAATGTCCCATCTTCTTTGTTACTGTCCAGCTCTTGTCATGAGGAGATGGATTTACTTGAGATAGCCTCTCTTTGACGACCTCTCCGACCTAAAGTCAGTCGACGTCAAAGCCCTCCTGCTGTTCTTAAACAGCTCCAAAAGGTTCATGATAAAGTGGCCGGGGATGAGCCAACCCTTTTACGGTATCACAACGGATCCTATGGTCTAAGTGTGTCCCACCCCAGGACAGCGACTCTAACCTAACCTAACCTAAACTATGACCATAGAGTTACGAAACAACCTCTACATGGTGATATTAGTAAAACTTTTAGTGCTGTTCCGAGGTTTGGTGTTTTTTCGTGTCACTACTATAAATCTCTAGTCTGCTATAACAATCTACACAGACCACTACTATAAAGACATATAGTATAGATATGTAATTTAAGCATATGAGATTTATTTTCGATATATTTATTAGCAAATTAATCTCATAATTTTTAGTTCTTAATACATTTATACACTTTTATTTCGTAAGAGGCAGAGTGAGTATACCAATTGCAAGCTATCTCGTTAGCCATATAAAATATATGAAGTAAGAGGAGCTTTAATGAACGTTCTTATGTATAAAACAAAGAGGGAATGGGTACTGTGTTTTATGGTGTGTTATTGTTATGTGTTAATGTGTGTGATTGGTATTGTATGTGTACAACTTCAAGTTATAAGTCTGACCAGCTATGCAGTATATGCTTTACGTATAGAAGTTGTGTGATGTTCACACTAGCTTATATCTTTCAATTTTCTCTGCGAATAGAAAAAGTCAAGCACTACTCGAATCCGTTTATTATTTTTCCGTTCATACGACACGGGGCTATTAATTCGGCAATAACTACTTTTGCAAATTATTTTCTTGTTTCAGAACAAATTTTCTTTGATATTTAAAAAATGTGCAATTTCTATCTTTCAGACAAGTATAAGTGTTCTTGTAGCTTTAAAAACTTTTTTTTCCTATGTTGAATGAATGACCTAATTTTTATTTCTTCGACGTTTACTATAAATCATACATAAAAGTTATACCTTAGTTTGTTTCAACTTATAAAATATAAAAATACAAGGTGTAAGAGAAAGAAGTTGTAAAACGAATCGTCATAACCGCCCCAGTTTTATTTAAGGCAAGGACTTGAATGTATCTTCACATAATCTTATACCATGTATATGAAATATGCAAAGGTATACTAAGTTTAGTCCCAAGTTTGTAACGCTTGAAAATATTGACGCAACAAAAAAAATTTTGGTATAGGTGTTCATAAAATCACCTAATTAGTCCATTTGCGGTTCTGCCCGTCTGTCCGTCCGCTGCCAACCCGATAACTCTCGAAAACGAAAAAAGATATCAATATGAAGTTTTTATAGCGTACTCAGGACGTAAAAAGTGAGGTCAAGTACGTAAATGAGCCTTACAGTTTAATTGGGTCTTGTAAACCGTTAGAGTTAGAGAACAAAAGTTTAAATATAAAAAATGTTCCTTATAAAAAAAATAAACAACTTTTGTTTAAAACATTTTTTTGTAAACATCACTGTTTACCCACGAGGCCACTAATTAGGTGAAAATTTTATGGTATGTATTAATATGGGAATATCAGTTATGTGTGTGTGGCTATTTAAAAGTGGATATCTTTTGTTATTTACGTCACGTCTAAAAACAAACGATTGCTTCATCATCACTGTCTATACATGGTATTTCAACAATTTACTCAGTCAATTGTTTGTTTTCATTTGTTTTGTTTAAAAACGAATTTCTTTGATTTTCTGCTGTTTTTTTATGGATAGGCATAGCAAAGTTGTTTTATGGATTGGTATTTTTCTGTTTATTTCTCAGACTATATGTTTAAATTTTAGTAAAAATTGTATTTCTGTGTTTGATATTAAGTTCTGTGAGTGATCCCAAACATTAAATTTTACTTAAAAGCTACAATAATATTAATAATTCTAATAACATTTATTCTATGGTAAGACGGTAAAAGGGTATATAATACGTTATCTAGCATTTAAATTTACTTTGCAATTCAACAAAACATAGAAACGACAATAATAATAATAATATTTACTATTACAACATTCATATAAACCAGTGACGGACTTAGGTGTTTTTTTGATAAATTCTATATAGGTTATTGTGGCCACTATAGTAACATAAATATTTGATAGAATTCAAAATAACAGTCTGAGGGGAAAAAATTGAAACCGCTTTCAATTTTTGCGTTTCAGAGAACGTATATTTCAAGTATACAAGCAAATTTTTGTATAGAACTTTTGTAGTATGATTTATTTTTTAATTTTCAAATTTTACTGTTCTAGAATGTAATAGCCTACTAAGCTTATATCTAATTCCGCCACTGATCAAACATAGTAACTCTTAACAATAATAACAATAGTTACAATTATATTGGAGACTAATGCTTATTTCAGGTTACATATGTTTTCTAGGATGCTGAATTCAAATAAGGTTTTGCATAAAAGTTTTGTGGTTTTCCACGCTCTCTTAACTTTTGGCATTATATTATAATCATTATAATCATTTCAAAAATATTTCTGTGGCAATTATTATAAAAATTGTAGGCCATCAAATTCTCTACAAAAAAGATTCTTTAATTTTTTTCTGGCCAAGTAAGTAGGTTCTTAGTTTATTGTGCATATAAATTATTTTACTACACAAAATAAGAATTGTGGTAAAGCAAAATATAATGGGCTGCACATAAATTTTCAAATTCTTTAGGTCAAATTAGAGAAGTAACGCTGAGAAATGCAATCACTAATTTAAGAAATCGTCATTTTAGTCTATGAAAAAGTATACAACTTTTTAACAGCTTAATGATTTTTGTACCTGGTATAAGACTAACGTGCCCCATTCACTGACGAATCGCAACCCCGACATGCCACACACAGTTGACTGTACATAGTCGAACGATCCGCCAACAATACTGCCAACCCATCTCGCTAACTCGTCAGTCTTATCTTATTGTATATACAAATATTATAACAAGTTCGCTCGGTTATATTTAATCTGCCATAATAAAGTTAACGGTTTAGCTATCAAAGAATCGTACATCTACTTTAAATATTCTACATACAATTTTTTAAATCAATATACATATTATTTTGTCAGTAAGTGTATGATCGTATCAAAGTACGTTTAATTTTTATTTGGGATATATTCTCCATTGTAGCATAATCCAAATAATTTTCAATGGTATTTTTTATTTTATTTAATAAATTTTCAAAACCATATTCAAACAAATTTATACAGAAATATAGTAAAGTCAAATATGATATTACATTTTTAAAGCCTACCACACACATTATGGTACAAATTTACATGTAATCCGAAAAGTATACCTGTATAGGCTACAACAGATACACGTAGGTAAGCCGGAAGATTCTGACTAAGGCAGGGATGGAGAGCCAACAAGATGAGCGATGTGATCACTTTGGTCGGTTTTGTAGGCCATTAAATGTAAAAAGAAGCAAAATGCAAAGTTTGGTACAAAGATTGGCTTAATAAGAGGAATGAATACTCTCATACAAGGTTACTAAACGAAATGAAATAAAAGATTTCTTGCAACGAGTAGATCGCACGAATGTCTCAGATATTCTACTATAAGATCACCCTAAGCTGTGGGGGAAATTGTTATTGTTATTTTTACACTATTATATACGTAAATACAAATGACGACCGCAAGTCACAACTTATGTAAAAACTACACAGACTTGTTGAATTGATTCACATACACTTTCTGGTCTGTAGCCTGCGCAGGTAGATAATATTGTAATCTCCGGTTACTGATATACCGGAATGTGTGAGCTGGACACTCTGATCTGACGAAGCTCGATAGACCACACACACATTAATGGATATCATAATTTGCACCATGTTTGCCAAAGTGTGGACACCACATTGACAATTAACATATTGACATACCTGCATGAAAAAATGAGGAACCTTTGTTGAAAGGAATCTGTGAATCATAATTTTGATTATAATACTAATTTAATTTTGAAATTAAAAGTGAAAAATAAAAACAAAAAGTTAAACATTTTATTGGTTTTTGCCAATAATCCAGAAATTTATAGGTGCTCTTTCAATATAATAAATTTCATTGTATGTGCTAGTAGGTACCTGTACGTAAAATCTATTAACAAAAGTTTATAATGAAGAAAATCCATTGCAATAGATTTATGTTTAAGATTTACACTTTCATCTTAATCGAAAAACTTATAATGAAGGTAATGTTTGTAGGTAAATATTCAATATGTACCAGGTAAGAAAATGGAGCAATAATTTGAAAATATTCTTATCCGTTTTCATTAAACAATTTATAAACATTTTTAAGCAAGTGTGATGAATTCGAATAGCAAATTAAAAGTTTTAAAAGAATTTGATTTAAAAATGTTTTAACGGCCGCCATTTTGAGGTTTGTCTGGATTTGAAACAAACAATTTCCGTTTGTTGTTGCAGATTTACTAAACTATTCTACGTGTATAAAGTGTCTATTGGACACTTTGTACACGTAGAATATACAGATATACGGCTTCGAAATAATTATGATTGTCAATTATATGCAGGAAATTGTTATTATTCCTGCATATAATAGATAATAGATAATATAATCGATAAATTTATATTATACTAAATTAGCTTATAAGTTATACGAAAAACACTAAGTTTATGAACGAAAAATACACTAAGTTTATAAATGAAGAATACACTAAGTTTATAAAGGAAAAACACGCAAGATTGTACGAAAAAACTAAAACTACTACTACTAATTTAGCCGAAAACAGTTTAAAGTTTATATGAAAAAACTACTACCACTTCTTGTTGAGTTTATAACACGAAAAAATAATACTAACTACTACCTACTAAGTTTATACACAAAATACACAATGTTTAAAAGTTGTTTGTACACATTAAAAGTAGAAACACAACACATTTTCTAAAAGTAGAAAATTTATAAGAAACATACCACACAATAAACTACAATATTTATAATAAAAACGTTATTACTGTTTTGTGTATCCGAATACACAAAACAGTTATATCAAAAGTATTTTTAAAAACACAAAACATGCAAAAGTCAAAAGTAAAAAATATATTTTAAAAACACACAACACGATTAAAATACAAAATTTACAAGAAAACCACTTATCAGAAAATTACAAATATCAACAACACAAGAGAATAACGAAATATTAAATAACGAAAAGAATCAGCTGTCAAAAGCACGCTTTGAACCTTTGAAAATTCACTACTGGAATTGCCAACAGAGTGAGAACCACCTCTCAAAGTAGATTGACAAGGATAGTAAATATCAGGGCCTGGTCATAATACGCATGTTTTAATATACAACGTAATATCCTGGCGCGTATTTTAAATAAGATTATACCCTTTGAAAATACACTACATTTTAAAATACATGATCATACGATCATATGATCATATGAAATGTCAATTTGAAATATAAACACATCATTGAAACAGCTGATTCCGGTTATACGATCATGCCTCCTTAGATCATATGTTTTAAACAGGCCTCCAACTATTTTCATCTTTGTTTATCTACTCTCATCTTTGTTAATCTACTCTGTGACGCCAAAATACATATACTTGGTATACACTGGGCTCATCCATTTAAAATATATGATCTAAGCTTTGAACACAACAATACATAAAAATTTCGACAAAATAAATAAATATATCAACGCATTCTATAGTCGATCTATAATATTTTTGATTTATTCAATGAAAATGATCAGATAGGTGACCTATTCAAAAGTTCTTTTTTTTACTCTCGCGGCGCTGCGATCTAAAAAGTATACTCGGATAAGTTTACGAACTTACTACTAATTATGCAGTTTTTTTACCAACTTACAACTCACTCTCCAAACTAAGCAAACTCGGATAATTAGTAATAAGTTCGTAAACTTATCCGAGTTTGCTTAGTTTGGAGAGTGTGTTGTAAGTTGGTAAAAAAACTGCATTTCCCTCTAGCTTGCATAGAAATTTTTAATTAATTTAAATTTAGCCATTGGCACTCTTAAAATCAGGCATATTCTTATGGTACACACTATCACCAGTATCTTTGATACATATTGTAGACATATATTATATCATAATAAAGAAGATTGGCAAATGCATCTAGATTTTGTATACTTGGGCTAAACTAGATCCTACGCCGGATTTCTTCCTAGGTCTACAAGACCCCTGCCTAGAAGAACCAGTGGCAGAATTTTCGTTCTATGATTCTATAAATTTTATTGAATAACGTAGCAAGAGGTAAATAGACTGCATTATGCTGATATTTATTAAAATAATTAAAAAGTATGTATTCTGTACAAGTACATTTAATTTGGTTTACTTCCAAAAAAGCTCGAGATGGGAAGTGAGCATATGTCAAGTGTCCAAGGATCCAGAGTCTCTAAATCAGGGCCTGACTAGATCAGAGTTCTTGTATATAGAGACGTGTGATTTTTTTAAAATCAGAATTATCATTCAAGGCTTACCCTTTGACTTAGCATTTCCAGCTTCGTACAAAGTTTTATCTTTTTAATATTTCTTTTTGATGCTTTGTGCCTTAGACAACTGTGCACCATTATGAAAGTGCAACGTTTTCCACACCTGGGAATTTTCTAGCCGTGAAAGATAGCGTCTTAAGTGTTCAATTTCCTCTTTTTACTCGTTGCACAGCCTTACAAAAACATCAAATCAAATGACTTAGTTTTTTTGTTATTTTGGGGCAGAAATCAGGCCTTATAGCCCCTCCTTTACTCGTAAATTAATTTTGTTTAAATGTAATAATTTTGTCAGGTTTGTTGTTCTAACAAATAATAGAAGCATTTCTGTTAGTTTATTAGTTTATTTTCCGTAAGAATATGCGGACACTGTGTGAATAGCGTGAATCTTATGTTAAGATAATTTGGAGAGGAAAAAGTGGTTTTTCCCTGTGAATACGTTCATTCACTGATCCTCAGAAAATCTGTGAAACGTTCAAAAAACTTAGATAATATTCTGTTCACGCTAATCATCTACTCGAAATTATATTAACGTGAGACTCACACCAAACACACGATAGCTGGGTCCGTATAACCTCACCCTTTTTTGATTTTATAGTAATTTTTATTAGTTATGTAAACTTCTCCATGTACGCTAATTAATCAAGGTTTTGCCGTTCTTATTTGTTTTTATTAGCTGGTACACCGTTTCCTTGTAACAAGTCAACTTTTGCTATCTCAAGACAGGGAGAGTATACTTTTCCTATCTATGGTTAACTCTGACTAGTACATGCTCATCAAATTTCAACACTGGAGGATCAACTTTTCCTGTAACATATACATTACTGTACAAAAAGAGCTTTCTTATGTTTATCTCAGAAAACATTTCTAAAAATAATTTAAGTGAAGTTTTGCAATCTTTGTACACATGATTGTATATTTGTATAGTTCGGAAAATGTTTTATTGAAAAATTTCTATTTACATTAAATACTTATTTATACGGTAAAGAGTTTTTACATAATCCATTGATTCATTGTTGTGAATACTTTAGGGGCTTACATCAAACGAGTTCAACCAAAGACAAGCATTTATATCATAGAAATATTTGAATATTTCATTGAACAACCCTGCTAAGGAAATTATTACATTGAGTTCGAAAATTCAAATCGAAATTTTTAACGTATCTTCACGTTTTGTAGCCAAAGCAATGAATAAACTCCAATTTTAGATTGATGTTTGTATACACATGTGCGTTCGTTCTTTCGTAGACATTTTTATACCATGCATATATGTATGATGCAAGGTATACTCAGTTTAGTCCCAAGTTTGTAACACTTAAAATATTGATGCTACGAACAAAATTTTGGTATGGGTGTTCAAAG
This sequence comes from Chrysoperla carnea, assembly GCF_905475395.1. Lineage (NCBI taxonomy): Eukaryota > Metazoa > Arthropoda > Insecta > Neuroptera > Chrysopidae > Chrysoperla > Chrysoperla carnea. Next base: position 57,600,097 of record NC_058337.1, on the reverse strand, counting down.
AATCACCTAATTAGTCCATTTCCGGTTGTCTGAACGTCTGTCCGTCTGTCTGCCAACACGATAACTCAAAAACGAAAAGAGATATCAAGATGAATTTATTTACAGCGTTCTCAAGACGTAAAAAGTGAGGTATCGAGTTTGTAAATGAGTAACAGAGGTCAATTGGGTCTTGGGTATCTTGTAAACCGTTAGAGATAGAACAAAAGTTTAAATGTAAAAAATGTTCATTATAAAAAACAAAAGAATTTTTGCTTGATACATTTTTTCGTAAACTGTTCACCCGTGAGGGCGCAAATTAGGTGTAAATTGTAAAGTATGTATTATATGTATGTGTAATGTGATAGAGTAATCAACACTGTTTATGCATGGTATTTCAACAATTAACTCAGTCAATTGTTTGTTATCACTTGTTTTCACTCAAAAATTCTCATAAATGATAGATGATAACGATCTCGGAACCGTTACGTTATATCGCGATATGCTGAAAAAACTGAAAGATGCGAGCTCATAGAAAATTCAGCGTTGAAAGGAAGAAAATAATAAAGGTGGGATTTTTCTCTTAATATAAGAAACGGGACATTTTGATCATCAAAGAAAGATGTACAAAATCAATTAATTAATCATTTATACCCCAGTAATTTTTCTTGCGAATCTAATAATTAAGCGAAATTGTTTCCATAATCGATTTTATGAATTTGTATAAAATATATATAACCTTCATCTGCCTTGTGAGAAGGGGGGGTAGGCTTTTAAATAGTTACCCACAGCGGTCCTAAATTCAATAAATCAGAGATAATTAAGAAACAAAAACGAACGAAAAATTACCCATTTTGTATTAGTGCATGTTATGTATTAAATAATAGTTAAGGAAAATCGTAACCTTGAATCATCTATTAAAAATACCAAAAATCAAGGAATGGGGAATGATTCACTTTTGTTAGTCAAATTGCTATGGATGTTTCTAAAATGTAAAATGTGAATTCTACAAATTTTTCTAATTAAACAATATTAATGTACTAGTTCAAAGAATAAATACTCACATTAATTAAAATTTGCATGAATTACTTAAGCTCTAAACTTACAGTGAATGCAGCGTGTATATCGGTCGTATCAGTGAATAATGGCCTTTCTTAATAAAAAAAGATTATTTTACCTCAAAGTTTTTCTCCTTCCGGAAATTCACAGTAGGTATTTAAAGACAAAAATCAATATGCACAAAGCAAAATAAACGATAAAACTGTTATTTATTCGAATTATTCAAGTCCGGACCACAATAATAGTATATATTCGGCCAAAAAATATTTCCCCAAAGTGGCTCAGGTAGGTTAAAAGATTAAACACCCTTATTTAAATAAATAACATTAAAAAGCCCCACTTACTCTATTAAAAGGTGGTCTTTGTAAAAAATAATATCAATTTCCACGATATTGAGTTCATTGGAAATCTAATTTTATGCAATTTGTGTTCAAATATGATTTTAGACCTAATTGTACCCTACTAATTCTAAGGTACTACTATCTGGCTCTGATGAAATGCAAAATATTCATGATGTAAATTCCTACATGATACACATTGTTTCTGGCGGAAGTCAATTTCACAGCTTACAGCTGACATTTACGTTCCTACACTGTGTTTTGTTATTTCATCGTAAATAGACATACGCAAGAGTAACGCTTCTAAAATATGTTAAGTTGCGTCTTTTCTGTGATCTTACACCTATGGATTATTTTCTGTGCTTTTCTGTGCAGTTGCCGGGCTCGCTAACTCGATAATTGCTTGATAGCAAGGTCTAAAATACGATGTCCAGATTACGCTTCATTGGCACCAAACACGGTGCTCTTAGGACCAAATTACTTTTCTAATAAACAACAACATTATGGCGGTGGATATAATTTTGTTGGATTTATTTTGCATTTAAAAAATCAACTTTTTAATAAAAAGGAACTGAAACGATAAATATTTCCGACAAGTGGCGCTAGTGCACGCAACATCGAATAGCTGTTTTTTCTTCTCTACGAATTCTTAAACTTCAGCTACGTCTATGATGATTAAAAGATAGGTACATTTATTTTTCTCTTCGTTTTATTTTCTCGTCGAATGATTAAATCTAATTGAAGGCTATAATTTGATATTGTTATTGTTCTTACTTCAACTGATTCCTTTGAACACAAAATTAAAATTTTTGATAAAGGGAAAAATGTAAAATTGAAGAATAGAAATAAACCATTTGAGGTCATTTCTAAAAATAAGCAGTTACAAATCCTCCTCAAATGATCTACACCAAATCATTGTATTTTAACTCACCGGATCAAACTTCATACGGTCATTAGTTACTGCCAGTACTGGATACAGAGACGACTGCCTGACTGTTATTTTTCTAATGCTTAACGTGAATATCACTCTTTATGTCAAATAAAAGTGTATTTAATTTGATTATAGTTTAAAAATTTTCCTGGATCGCTAGTCGTTAGTGTTCGAACTTGCTGATATCACTCTCGTGAATTTTAAAATATTTATAATAAATACTATTGCACAATGATGCATGCTTAGATTTCAAAAAGATTTTCGTTGTGGATATTTATATAACATTATTCTATTCAAAGAAATTTTCATAAGACAATTTTCTCAGTATGATTCGTTAGACATTCCATGAAATGATAAAATACTCATTATCTTGAAACATATTTTTTTATTTACTTTTCTCAGATATATCTATACGTAAATATATCACATAAATTAATGAAATATTTGTACGTAAAAGGGGAAATACTGGCACGTTTGTATCCACTGGTACAATTTTAATAAACTTTCTTATTTTTGCTTTGTTCTACGAATATAAGCAGGACCATTATCATGGTAACCCCGATTGGAACTTATCTAAGAAATATTATCTAAGATGCCATCATAATCATCAAATTCGCAATTATTGTATAATCTTATCGCCGTAAAATTATCTGATTGTTTTGTCGTCGTAAAATTATGAGGTTTCTTTTTATAAAACTTTTCGTTAATTGCCGATATATTGCAAGCGCAGATCCAGCACTCAAAAAAGATGATGGACACGGCACAGCACCCGAAAATCGTTCAAATGCAAATCGGAGTATGAACTCGCTTATGATCGATATATAGTGCATTCCTACGAATGTGATGTTTACAAAATATATGACGACCTGACCAAGATTTTGTACAGTGTATTTGTAAATTAATAAACCTGTTAAATGTTAGTTTGTTCGCTTACAACAATTACAAATATGCGATTGTTTACACATCACAGGGTCACATTTAGACTATAAATTACCGAATCACTTTTGATGAAATATCAACAACTTCAAATTAAATTAAACTCCAGTATATAGCGTATGTTTTTCGCGTAAGCGTTGATAATTTTACTAAGGTTCTTTACTTAAATAGAAAATACAAGCTTTTGTTTTTTCTTCGCGAAAGCGTTGATAATATCATCGATTTCCAGATATTTAAGAAAGCAGGCTTGCTTTCTTAAATAATCTTTCCTGTTCCATAGAGGAACGCAATGAAGGTTTTACCCCGTAAAGTGTAGAAAACGATCTCTCTGCGGTAGCTTCGCTGGCCGGAGGAGTAACGCTGCAAATCTTGGTCGCATGTTTCAATAAGCTGTCGACTCAAGTATGGCGGAATTATTTTCACATTCTGTTTTCAATCCAGAGTCGATATTCATTTATAATAGTAGATCGTTAATGAATTATTATATAGGGATATCTAAAATGATTTCCGAAAGTACAAATCTATGGGGGATAGGGGTTTAGTATGAAATTAGGAACAATGGACTAGCTATTTAAAGCAATTCATTGTTTCTTTTTAAAATTTTATTAAATCATAATTTTATTTAGGTGATGGACATGCCCATCATGCCCATATAGATGGATCCGCTACTGATATATTGTATAGATTTAACTTATTCTATTCATAAATTGTGTCTTTTCAAAACAATACAAAAATTCATATTGACTTATACTAAAACGAATTTGGTTTCTCTAACAAACCATTTTAAACAAATATTATCTCAAAAGATCTGTGCAATTGTTAGCTGCCAATTGCATCAGTGGTAAGTGTTACCAACATAGAAAAAATGTTACCAATATAGACTGTTTTAAGAGAAATCTAAACGTGATACGATTTCACCTACTTTCCCCTAATTGAATTTACTATCGAAATTATTCAAAAAAAAATATTTTCCAAGTATCACATTTATTCCACATCATCTACCACAGACTTCTTGACATGGATTTATTCAACTTTTTTCCCAATATGAAAAAGATCAACAATTTCTCTTTATTTAAGTCTTATAAGAAAATATCAAATATTATTAAAGAAGTCATTTGGAAATAATTGATTGATTATTATTTATATTTATTCGAAACCAAATATGTTTACAAGGACTTTGCACTTTTTGTCTTAGTGTAGTACTGAGTGTAGTCAGAAAAGGAGAGTGCTGTTGTAATATAAAATCTGTTTATATTTAAACTTATAGTGCAAATACAAGTATTGTACAAATACAACATATGCCTTGAAGAATTAGAAATAAAACTACAACATATACAACTTGAAGAATTAGAAATAAACAATTAGGTAAACTCACAAGAAAAATCGTATAGATATCTATATCTGACGAATTTTTAACTTAATTAACTTACTTACCATTACCTAATTAAAATTACTATTTACACTTTACATAAAAATTTAAATACTTTTTATATCTTTTAAGAAGGCAAAAAATAATATGGAAGAATAATAGGTTTGTACCCTTTCTATCCCATCCTTAAGACACTACTTACGAGATGTGTTCCCTTTACAATTATTGTACAGCTTAGAATAATATAACAAATAAGTGAGCTTTTAAGCTAAGAGTACTTCGACATGAACGGAATATAATTTTAATAGAAAATTTCATATTTCCATAAATAATTGCTAATCATAAATATTCAAACTAAAGAGCCACTAATTGAGACTCATAAATTTAAAATTTATATGAAAACATAACGAAAACCTATGAAAATCATTTGGTGTATTATCACTGTGTCAATGACCTAGCTGTTAGAAACACATTATAATAATACAGTTAAAAAAAACAAAACCTATGAAAGTGTTAACATCGAATTATCTCTTCTCTATCCTCTACATATTATAAATGCGCAAGCATGTTTGTTTGTTTGTTTGTTTGTTACCATTTCACGCTAAAAATAGCGAATGGTTTTTAATGAAACTGTACAGAAATATAGCTGATATATCAGAATAACACATGAACTATAATTTATAAAGATATAATAATAAAAAATTTAATAATTAATTTAATTTGACATTACCATAAATCACAGATTTCTGTAAAAATAGTCAATATAAAATATTTCACGGCCATCTTTTCTGATATACTCTAAAAATTGAAAACATATATTTTACCTGCGTAAAACAATCCTTACCATTATTTCGAGTGTTATAGAAAGGGGATAAGCGAGAGCAACCTTTATCAATCTTTCCTTTTAAACCCAGCGAAGCGGGTGGGTATCACTCTAGTAACATATAGTTACTATTGAAATATTCTTTGTTTTTTTCAGTTCATGATATTTTTGGTAAATTAAAAACTCATTGACTGACATATGCTAACTAAATATGATAGTTCTATCACATTGAATAGTTTAGGGTTTTCCAAATGTTTCTAATTAAAACCTATACTTATTTAATTATTCATAAAATCTATAATTATTCCAAAATATTGTTTGTGTATCTAATTATAGCGAATGATAATTTATAATTATTTATATGTAAATTACTTTTATTAAATATTTTAAAACTTTAATATTTAAAAATACAGGGTAATTTTTTAAAAAGCTTTCACTCTTCTATATTTCGAAAACGAAATGCTAAAGCAAAAAAACACGAAAACATGTATCGGCTAACTTTTAGGAGGAATAAAATACAGCAGGTATTTGGTATTCTTATACGTTTGATATCTTCGTGATCAAACAAAGGAACACTTTATTTTTTTAGACGGCGATACGTATTTTTTGTATTTGATTCTTGGCCTTTGGCCCAAAAAAAACCATTTTTGTTACTTGTATCTTCAGTTCCGATGCCATATTAAATTTTATTAAAAAAAAAGGAAAACGAATTCGTACATTGAGTGGCTATTGAATTTATCCCTTGATGTTAACGGGAAATTTAGAAGAGAACAGACATGATACTCTCACCATCAATTGAAAAATAGGACCTGAGTAATATTTAAATTTTCAATTCACGATTTTATAAAGTTCAAATTATTGTGACAAAAATAATTATTTTTCTTGTGGGTCTTAAATCAAGGTGACCTTCCAAGAAAATTGGATATGAATTCATACCTTCCAAAGAAATTGAATATGAATTCATATTTTTGTATTTTAAATTAAAACATAACTGAAACGTTTAAGTAAAGTTGTACTAATTGGCCAAAATTGTGTCATTTAAACGCCATTATATTTGGCATTTAGATCAATATCTGTTTGTCAATTTAACTTGACTTAAAAAAATAAATAAATGAGTTTTTTCCTATATTATGTTTAGATACTTATAAATAAATGTGGTCACAGAAAATTCTGTGCATAAAAGTTTAAACAAACAATTTTTTTCCTTGTATTTTTGTTAGTTATTCGCTGCGTACAAAACCGAATTCAGCGACGCGCGTGGGAATATGCATAGCTTCTGTATCTTTTCATTATATTATTAGGTAATAAGAGTTTTCACATTTCACAATTCATTTATGTCATAACGTTAAGTCTTATGTAGGTAATATTATTTTATATTTGATAATATAGTCACTATTATTATGGGAAATTATATTTCGCCGCGTGGCACCAAATTTTGTTTTGCACGAAACGATAAATATTATTTTAATTATAAATTCAAATATTTACATCGTCTGTCTATGTCAATAAAATGTAATGTAATTTTGAATATATGGTAACTTGTAGAGCAAAATATACCCATTTACAGTAATACTTTTTTCAAAACAAACACTAAATTTCCACCTCTCCAAAATGGGTAATCTCATTTATTATTGTAAATTTTTTTTACATAAGGTAGTGGAACCAGTGATGGGTCGTGTTACTTTGATAGCTTACATTTAAAAAATATGAATATTCGATGATTGATTCACATCATATTTCGTGCGTGAAAACTATCACGGACAAAAAGGCAACCCCTTTCATACACAAATACACCAACATTTAAACGTTGGGTTTTAGTTTTCATTGACGTAACAAAATGAATGCATTTTTTATAACTTGTAAATGTGAAATAATTTTAAAAAGCTAAAATAGTTAAAATTATTTTATTATAAGCAGTACAATTTCCTACTAATACGTTTGCACATTGATTGAAACGTAAGTTTCTATTTTTTATTTGATAATTCATTTTAGCAGGAATTTTTTTGTATTGTATGATGACCAGATATATGGTTTTCTAAGAAAGTCCGAGCCCTTACCTTTTTAAGATTATAAATGTTGTATTCGATTGCCTTCCAGTCAATCAAACGTGGCTCGCAATTATATATTGTGACTGAAAATAAATGACTGATTAAATTATTTTTTCCTCATATTTTGTTATAAATGAATATGATATATGTTATCATTTGTGATATTTTCATTTAAGAAAAAAATTTATGTTTTAAAGCAATTTTGAATTTTGATAGATTTAATATGATCCACACTTGTTTTTTTGACACAATTTTCATTTTTTTTTTTTTAAATTTCCAATGATTAAATTCTTAATAAAAATGTAAATGGGCATATATGTTATTAAAAAAAACGCAATAAAATAATAATTACCCGACTGTAAAACAGGGGTTATGTTTTTCACGTATATCTTGTATCTTGTATGTGTGTATATATGATTTCAACATTTAAGGTATCATTATATTTGTTTCAAAAACCCAAGTGTTCTTAGAAAGGTGCTTGAAAAGAGAAAACAAAATGGAGGATTTTCGGTGCGAAAAAGTAATATGTTAATAAAAAACAATTAATAAAACTTATCGAATAGTGTACCAAAGTAAAGGAAATTAAGAGGGGATTAAAAAAATTTATTAGTTATATGTTTAAATTTAATTAGGAATAATAAATTGTTTTAAAAGTTTTTAAATAGGATAATTAGAGAGTTTTTTTAGTGTTGGGACTCTAAAAAGTCTACAAAAAAAAATAAATAATTAAAAAAATCAAAAACCCGACTGTGTTAAATAAAATCTGAAAAGAAAAAACAAGTCTAGTAGTTTACATAGCTACTTTAACAGTCGGGGGCCATTAAAATCTAGACCGACTCAAATCTTCCCAATAATGGGTCTCGACTGTTAAAGTCGCTATGTAAACTACTAAACTTGTTTTTTCTTTTCAGATTTTATTTATCACAGTCGGGTTTTTATGATTTTAATTATTTATTTTATTTTACATAGATTTTTTTTCTATATGTAACGCGCCTTCTTGGGCAACCATATTCCCAACTGTGATAAAGAGTTAATGCAGCCCACCTCTCTTTTTTTAATTTACTTTGTTTTCATTTCTCAAACTACCTAAATATGTCAACTTCATTAAATTTGTATTACCAGTGAATAAGTAATTATTTTATTCATGGCAATTTTTTGAATAAATTTCAATTTAGTGAATTTAGGGCGTTTTGATGTTAAGTGGATCTTGAATGGTGGTGGGTACCAGTACCTTAATACAGAAAAATATTTTGTTACGAACAAAAAAAACATGAGCACATAAATAATTTTTGACAACAACTACATAGTAGAATTGGTGACCTTTTAAAAAAAATTTGATAACCAGAAGCACAACGCAAATAGTTTTTTAAGGTGAAATTGAAACTTTATTTAATGGCATACATACCTGCATATGACAAGACAAAACTATCAATTAAACAAGTGAAAACAAACAATTGATTGAGTTAATTGTTAATATACCATGTATAGACTGTGTTGATTACACTGTCACATTACACATACGTACATGTCACACATACATAACTGATATTACCATATAATACATACTATATAAGTTTTCTACGCCTAATTTAGCCTCTCACGGGTAAACACTGATGTTTTCGAAAAAGTGTTTCAACCAAAAGTTGTTTATTTGTTTATAAGGAACATTTTTTACATTTAAACTTTTGTTCTATCTCTAACGGTTTACAAAATGGGCTCTACGGATCCAAGACCCATTTGACCAACGTTGCCCATTTACGAACTGAGCCTCACTTTTTATGTCCTAAGCACGCTGTAAAAATTTCAGCTTGATATCATTTTTCGTTTTTGAGTTATCGAGTTGACAGACGGACGGACGGACAGCCGGAAATGGACTAATTAGATGATTCTATGAATACCTATTTCAAAATTTTGTTTGTAGCATCAATATTTTTAAGCGTTACAAACTTGGGACTAAACTTAATATACATTGTATATTTCATATATACATGGTACAAAAACTCAATAAATGAGATAAAATTGTTAGTAGTGGTATTGATTAAACGAATTAAATAAAAAATATTCATAAAAATGTAAATTAATTATTATTTTATAAAACTATTTCCTTTATAATAAAAAATAGGTTTTTTTTTTACATGTTGGAATTTACCAGTTTCTTGTTGAACTAGTTATGATTCATTTAAAATCTTATCGACACAATCGTCATGAATTTATAATTTGTGTTTAATTTTGGATATTCCAAAATAATGACGCTCGTCGTACACCTACTGCAACTTCAAATCAGCATATGATTGTGTATTCTATTTATAAATACCTACAATTTAATTACGCAAATGGAAAAATTAATTACAGCTGAATATTAATTTATTAGAGAGTCACTAAATTCTCCAAAATGAATAACCTTTATTAAATTATACGTATATACATATACACAACCAAAGCACTAAAAGATAATTTTTTAACACAAAATTTCAAAAAGCTGTATTACTGCAAAAAATCATCGGACGCCGCGTGATAAAATTATTGATAACGCCTTATTTTATAAAATGGCGGCAAGGTGAATAAAAGCATAAAATATAGAAAAATTTGACATATTTTTGACATATCAACATTATTTGGGGGGCCAAATGAAGAGAGATAATTTCTCACAAAAGAAATAAAATTGCTTGCATTAAATTAAAATTAATATTCATTGATTATAAGTTATCACTTCCTCCTAGAAATTGAGCTAGCCAAACAATTCAAAAAAAATATACACTTTTCTTGTCTTTTTTCGGAAAATTGATTTATTGAAACATGTATAGTGTTTTTCTAAAATGCTTAAGTAATTAGTGAATGACCCCTTAAGTGACATTGTGAATAACATTTTACTAATTTTTGCTTGCATACGTAAGGAGGCTCTGTAGCTCGGGGGCCCCGTATCATTGATACGGCTGATACGGCGGTAACTACGCCCCTGTGTCTTATGCAATTGAAAAATTTGTTTACAAAAATATCGTTATTTAATATTGTGGAATCAGCTGTAACATATAACAATTTTCCACTTAATATTGTTGACAACATGCTCGAAGCATCATTTTCTAAATTTAATAAAAAATAGAGTGAATATTAAGACATTTTAAAACTTTGTACAATTGTAAATGTTTTAAAATTATTAATTACATTAATGAAGAAACAGTCGATAATTTTTTATTACCCAACCAAAATGATGCTTGTGTAATCTCACTGGGTTGTTTCGAAGAAAAATAATCGTGATAGGGTAATAGCGCATGAATTTAGAATAACATAGAGCATAAATAAATGGGTTATAGCAACTAACCTTGCATAACTACCCCCCTCCCAGCTTTATGTTACAAATAACAAGATTAGTATGGTTCAGATAAATATTATCTTCATTTCAAAGTCTGAAATCACTTTTAAATGAAGGGAAAAGTCAAAATCATAACTAGTTGTGTGTGTATGTGTCTGTCTGTCTGTGGCATCGTAGCATCTAACCGGATGAACCGTTTTTTGTTATTTTATTTCGTTTGAAAGGTAATTTCATGGAGAGTGTTCTTAGGTATATTTCAAGTGCGAGTTTAGGGTTCAATACCCGAAACAACTAAAAAATGGGCGATGATCTTCAAATCGATTCAGTTTGGAGATAGCTTTTAATGAAAAAAGTAATTTAATAGAATTTGTTCTAAGATATGCTTCAAGTGCAAGCTTAGGGCTCCGTACCCGAAAATTTTGTGGAGGGTTTTTTAAATTTCACTTATAATGAATTTTTATAACAAAAAAATTTTTTTTTACTTTTGACGTTTACTTGAATTTTATTCCAAAGAATGGCAAGTTTTTCCCCAAATAAAAAAAATTGCGTATAAAGCGATGTAAAAGGTCCTGAATTTCATAGAATTCAACCAGGTAATCTATTAAGTCTGGATATCTTCCACTCTGCAAAGGGCTATTTAAAATTGCAATTGGTAGGAAAAAATAATTAAAATCTTTGCACATAATGCTTCCTGCATGCAAGGTAGTTTGAACGAGATATAGACAGAAATTGCAAAGGCTGGCCTATGCATAATTCTCAGCAAGAGTATTACAAATGTTAACAAAGTCGACATATCCATATACAACCAACTCGAATACGTAGAAGAAGCTTTGTATCAAATAATCTCTTTCAAAGACAAAACGAACAAAGAAATTGAACATAGAGGCGTAGATAGTTTTATTTTTCCAAGCTTCCATATTTCAAAAAACAATTCTTAGATCGACAAGTATTATAAAAATTCCTCGTCAAACTTTCTAGCAGGGAAAATAATAATCAAAGCTTTTAATAATTTTAAATCTTTTAGTAGCCGCAATTGGTGCTAATGGTTCTAAAAAATTAACATTTTATTTCAATTGTATAACAATAAATTTCATCTAAGCGAAAAGAGTAGAGTTTTAATGTTGACTTAAACATATACGCATATTCTCCACTTGGACCCCTCGTTTGTTTTTGCATAATAATTACATATTTATACCATGTATATATGTAATATGCAAGGTATACTAAGTTTAGTCCCAAGTTTATAACGCTTAAAAATATTGATGCTACCAACAAAATTTTGGTATAGGTGTTCATAAAATCACCTAATTAGTTCATTTCCGGCTGTCCGTCCGTCCGTCCGTCTATGTGGGCACGATAACTCAAAAACGAAAAAAGATGTCAGCATAAGAATAATTAAACAATATTTAACAGGGCCATCAACCAGAAGTATTGTGGGTATCGCCAATCAGTGTGGAACTGACGCCCATACTTCATTGAGTCGTTCGCCCTAACTATTGCAAATGTTACTATTTCCTCAATAAAGTATACAGCGTTCCCATCGATACAGCATAGCGTTCCCACCGTTACAGTATGGCACACCAATACTAACATTGTAATATCCCCAATAAATTTCTTACTTTAATGAGTACAGTTCTTTAATTTATCAGGAAGCTATTAGCCTGGCTTCTAAAGGCCATATCAAGGTTGCTTGTTAACTTCCCAGAGGAAGTTGATGTAATGGGGCCGATTTTGAAAATCTCCAGTTTTACATATTTCAGCGGTTTCAAGACCGCAATATTCGAATTAAACTTTTTCAATGTGATGTGATGTGTGTGTGTGTGTGCGTGTGTGTGTGTGTGTGTGTGTGTGTGTATGTGTGTGTGTGTGTGTGTGTGTGTGTGTATTAAGATTCTCATTACAAATTTGAATAGCATTGTAAAATTAATTTATAAGGGAATATAGAGTTATTATTACACGTATTATAAACCATGTAGAATATTATCATGCATAAGCTCACCTCACATTCCTTGCAGCGGTTCCAAACACATGGAACCAATATAACGAAATAAAGGCCATATGTACTGAGTCTCTAAAAAATTAAAATGTTGATTGTTATAAAACTACTAACATATTTGGTTAAAAAGGTAAATAAAATAGATTCGACAGAACGAATGCCGCAGTGTTGGCAGACACGTAAAGAATTATTATAGTGTCAAGGCCGTAAAATTATTGTACTTTCAATACAATTACTGCACATTTCAAAATTATGTTTAATTATCGCCTGATAGCTAGAGCTTTTGAAAATATAGCTGAGTTATTATTATCCATAGGATTATTTTTAATTATAAAATTTTGGCTGGGACACTTAAAATACTACGTACATACTGGTAAATTAAAATTAACCAATCACATTAATACATATCTAAAAATACATTATTGTCTGACACACATCTCTATCGTCACGCTCTCTTTTAGACATAATAGGAAGCATTTACCTCAGGCGGGATTATTAATTCTACTTCAAAAGATGTTATGGAAATTATTTTATTCATAAAATAGGCCAGTCATATCGAACTAATTATAACTATAATCCTAATTGAGGATTATAAAAACCATGAAATTGTGGTACGTGTAAAATAATTATTGTACGTCTGCCAACACTTAGTTGAGTGATAAATATACTTATATGTACTGTGTATGACTTACTATAACTAGATTCGAATACAACATTTACATATATTACTGTCTCTTAATTTTTACAACTTATGAAAATCTAGGCACAAGTTCTTATACTAGACACAAGTTTATTTCTTATTATCGCCTCCCCTACCGTATAAACATTTTCAAAATATTGAATCGGTTAAGCTGGCTTAGGAGAACGCACTTAAGCTCCACAAGGTTAAATATCAACAAAGTAATCAATTTTTATAATCCTTTTTTGATTTTATTCGAAAAATTATTAATAACATAATAATAATAATAACGTTTATTTGTTAACTAATATTATTCTAAAAAAAAAAAAATGTTTATCATATCAAATGTTTATATGGTTGGCTTTAAATAATCAATAATAAAGAATAGTATATGTTGTTGAGGAAATGGAAATAAAGCCCTTGTGCTTAAATATTTAGAAGTAGTTTATTGTCAAAAATGTAGATCTATATAAATTAAATAGAATGCAGTCAAAGCATTACATAATTAATAATTTGACATACATACTTAGCGCGTGAAAGTTCAATGAATTAAGCAATATTATAATTACATATTTTCAACATATGTAACTAATTCTGGGTTTGTATAAATAAGGATCGGTTAAACACTATAAATATATAAAATTATAAACAACAACAATAAATATAAAGAATTATAAATAACAACAATAATATGGTAAAATTTTAAATATAACAGAATAAAATTATGAATAACAACTTGCTATTTTAATAAAGTTTTGCGTAATTTGCTAAAGATCACAAAATGGAATTTGCGAACTCTTACACATACAGGTGTATAAGAATACGCAAGAGAATCGATAAGAGTACGCGTAAATTAATCTACATATATATCGCAAATAAATCCACCAAATTCCTCCTATATATTGCGGAAAAAATTGAAAAAATTCAAGCAAGTCCGCGTCGAATGCAAAAAGCCCCATCTTTCTAGAACGTCTAGAAGTGCCTTAGAATTTGTCTAGAATTAGTCTGATTTTTTACGTCTTGACACCGCTATAAAAATTTCAGCTTTATATGTCTTTTCGTTTTTGAAATCTCGTGTTCACAGACGAAGAGACAGACGGACAACCCGGAATGGATTACTAAGAGGATTTTATGAACACCTATACCAAAATTTTGTTGGTACCATTAATATTTTAAGGCGTTTTAAACTTGGGACTAAACACTAAACTTAGTATACCTTAATATATATTGCATATATATATGGTATAAAAATTGCCTTTCTAATTATAAATAGATTTTAGAATTGGAAATATATCAGTGAGGAGACGCTTTTAGGAATACTAGCAACGAATACGTGATATTTAATGACGCAAATAAATACGTAAGATTGTATAACACCGCAATCGGGCTCCTCTCATATTTATATTTATTAAATCTCTTGAAGTATTTTTTCCATGGTTTGTGCATACATTTTTATTCTAATAGCAGTCTAATTTAAAAATAATAAATAAAATACAGGATTATTTCTAACAAAAGTTTCCATCCCTCTATTTCTGAAACAAAATGGAAAAACGCCTCATTTTAAAGGGGAATGAAAATACAGTATTAAGTTTCTTTATGCGGAAACGCCTTCATGATCATACAGGGGCCAACTTGATTGTTTTCAAACAAAGATCCTTTTTTTTGCGGCAGAGAACAGGTATCTGCTGTTGGACCATGAAGGCGTACCAGTATACAAAAATAAAACCGACGCATATTTTCCGTTTTTTATTTGACCTTTTCGAAATATAAGAGTGGATACTTTTTAAAACATCACCTAGCATACATACCATAATTATTTCTTAGAAATCTATTTGAAATTTTAATTAACAAGCTTTGTTTGAAATAAACTAATATCTTTTATTATAAAAAATTTATCTGAAAATCTAAACACTGTCTGGTATGGTTTGGCGAGATATTATATTCAATTTTGTATCAACTTTATTTTAAAATTAAATATCAAAATAATTACATAAATTATTGCGACACCATTCATTCACAAAATAAAATTTCGTGCCTTCTCATTTTTTCCTCCATTTTATAAATATTTAATTAAAAATTAAAGTAAAAAATTTCAAAAAATAAAAATACTTATTTTGAAGTGAAAAGAAAAACCCCAAAGTTTCGATGCCCGAACTTTTAATCCATACACAAAGCGTAATTTTACTCTACTATAAAGGGCTGTTAAATTATCCCCAAAATAATTTGAAACAATCTCTATTTTTAAATCATGGTGTTGATTGACTGACTAATACATGGTTTTTTTTTAAAGGATTTTTGTACTTAATTGTTTTTTATCACTAAAAAAAGCGGTTAGTTTTTTATACAGACCATTTTTATTTAAATTGGATGAAGAAGTTATTCGCTTTACAAATTTAAATTTAAAATGTTCCTCTAATTAAACTAGACAAGATATTTGTCAATATTTAGTTTACGCTGTATGTATCGTATTAAAAGTCATCAATTAAATAGTAAATAGTAAATAAATATCGTATACATGATTAAAAGTAAACAAAAATAAATAAGTAATGTTCCTCTAATGTTTGCCAGTTATGAATCACAATGAGGTTTTAAATGAACCTGAACACTTAGATCGAAAAGGGAATATTCTTCAAATTTGAATTTGGTTAAAATATTTTTCTTCCGTAACTTTAATGACTGGACATTTCAACAAAACAATTATTTTAGTAATTAATATCTTTTTTAATAACTTAAAATTAATTAATAAAAGTAAAAATTCAGTGAGGGCATTTAAAAATTTCTAAAACGAAAATTCAAATTTTTATACGTGACATCATAGTACGGGCTTGTCAAATTTGTTGACATATACTATATGATATTAATTACTTACATGTTATATGGTATTTCATTAAATTGTAATATTCTACGGCTTTTTATTAGAAAAATTAATAAAAACGAGTGTAAATTCTGTGTTGTAAATTCATTTTTTAAAGTGTAAATTATACATTAAACTGTCACCAATTGACAGATCACGTACTTATACGTCACCAACAGAAAGCGCCAAAAAAAAGCGTTTAAATATCTCAAAATTATAATGTATTTTAAATTTTTTTTTTTTTCACTTAAATGCAGCATTTTTAAGCAGTATCTATATTTTTTACTTTGTTGTAACGGTGTAAACAATGAATTAAAATATAAAAAAAAATACATGAATATTAACTATTCAATAGGTACTTGTATTGTAAGATGTGTTCTTTTGAAACTAACATTTTCCGTTTGTAACATTATCCTCCATTAAATTTATTTTTCGAGATTCACATATATGTCAAGTTAAAAAAAACAGCCTATACCTACATTAAGTCTACAAGATTTTTCCAAATATCGATTAAAATGGTTCACTCGGTATATCGTTTTGTTAAATTAGTAACAGGTAATGCTGAGAACCAGTAAATAAATATCTCTTGACGATGTTCTAATTAACAAAAGTTATGTTAAATTTTCACATTTGTTTTATTTGGGTATTTAAGTTTACATGAGTATTTAAGTGGTTATCGTGGTGAAATGCTTAGATATATAGTTTTGGTATACCTTTTGTATCGTTATATACAGAAACTAAAAACTAACAATTTCAGTTCAATCAACGACTGCACCGTGTTTCCTTTTAGATATCATCAAAATAGATTCGGAAAAATATTTATTTCTATTGAAATATAAATTCAAAAGTTGTCAATATCGCAATGTACAAAGACAAAGTTAGAAAGACGATGACCAACTAGATGTAACAATATAGTCCTGAATCCAAAATTTTCGTTGTATGAGGAAATAATGGAAATTTTCGAAAGGATTGCACTTATTACGTACAGATGTCACTCCAAAACTGCATATCAAAATGAAAAACAAGTTTTACTTGGCTCATGGAAGTATAAAGTGAAAATATAATTATTTTAATTGTACTGTGAAATCTAAACGATTACTTAAACGATTACATCCCAAACATGTATTAAAAAATTGTTCCTATAATGTGAATTAAAAAAAAAAAAAATAGAGATTATTATTTAACTACTTATTATTGTTGTTCACATTTAATTATGCACACAATATTTACATCATGGTCTTTCGACTAATTTTGATATATAATATGTTACATTCAAGAAGTCCGGGTTCGAGTCCTGGTTCGAGTGTATTTTTTTCAATTCTCTTTAATTATTATTTAACTCCAAAGTGTACCTAAAATCAAATAGATAAAAGCTGATGTGGTTTAACTAAAAACGCATTGTGTATGAGCATTCAACCTTGTGCATTGTGTATGAGCTATATGAACCTTTTTATTACAAGCTTTTATTTAGTTTCACCTGTCCCGTTGTTTGTCTATAATCAAATCTTGCACGTCAAATTTGATCCATGGTAAGGTTGTGACGTCCTGCTTTTCACATTGCTTCTACCATATTTGATATAAATACATTTTTTTTAGTCTTAAATTAAAAATTTTAAATAAGAAATACTTCTTAAGTGAATAGCTTTTATTGTACTAAAAAATAGAAGAAATTTTATCTATAAGTGACTCATACCCGACTCTTTGTAAAAGCTTGAGGCGATTAATATCAAGAATGAATCGCAAAATAATTAGGCATGTGGAGTAGATGAGGCGTTCCGATTCATTTTTGTTATTTTAAATTGAGCGCCTCAAGCTTTTACAAATAGTCGGGTATGAGTGACGCCTAGATAAAATTATTTTCTACTTTTTAGTATAATAAAAATATTTGTTATTAAAATTTTTGTTTAAAATATTTTATACCATATGTAACCTGCAGCTTCACTGCAAGGTGAAAAAAATAATTTTTCGATTACTTTATCATGTAGTAGTCAGTGTAATTTTATCACGAGTTGAGTAATGAGTTTGTTTATTTAACAAAAAAATACAGTTCAATATGTTTATTTGAAAATTATTATCATAAAGATTCATATTTCTAGTGATCTATTTTTGAAATTGCTTGCATGCTGGCCGTCTAATACACATTTCCATGTTTTTATTTAAAATATTCAAAATAATATTTTATAATAAATAAATCTGCTAACGTTTTAGAAAATTAAGTTGTGTACATATAATAATCTCTTATTATGTTTCTCCATTAATGCAAAGAAAGTACTCTCTTTCTGCACTGTTTTGCAGAAAATATACTCACTCTGGTTCTGCATTGTGTCACAAATAGCTAATTAACCAAGGTGAGGCAAGAAAATTTGATGGCAAAAATTTCTGATTATGGATAATTATAGATAGCTAAAATCTTTGAAAAGACGCACCATCATGTACCTGGGATAAAGAAACGTGCTATACCACGGATGCATGATGTTGGTTAATACTAAATTTTACAATTTATTTTCGCCTTTGTTATAGATTGTCATAAATAGGAAGCGTAGTAAAATGGAAACATAGAAGCCTCACTTTATCCGGATCAATAAAAATATTAGCTGAAGTTGTTACTAGGCGTTTACAGATGGTGCATGTAACAAAAATCATATAGGTTTTCAGTGTTCAATCAAATACTGTTTACTTATAACAGGTACTTGTTGAAGAGAGTAGCTTACTTTTATGAGAGGTACAATCGATGGGGTTGATTCTAGGTACATTGCGACGCAATCCATAATAAATTTTGAACTTTTACCATGGATCACACTTTTTTTTGTAGATAGTTTTGAATAATTAAATTCTCAAAAAATATACAGTACTGAAGAATGGAAGTGTTATAAACAGAGACTATTTCCATTGACATATTTTAACATATGGTTTTAAAAACCTTTTCCCTATACATTAACCATTCATAATCAAAAATGTTATTGAAACAACAAAGTAATTTTCATTATGACATTGATATCTTAATTAATAATATGAAAAAAAATACTACATGAATATCTATCTAAAGAGCTGTACGTAGCCCGCATAATTGTGCTTTAACACATACAAAAAAATTCCTACATAGATTTTTCACATTAAAGCTTGTGCCTGTTCTAACCCGACTGAATAAACTTCCTTATCAATGTAACTGTCGTTATAATGCATTATGTTACGAAGCAATTTTATATGAAAACAGCATACTACTAAAAAGAGTGTGTGTGTGTTGATGTAAATGTCATCGTATTCTAGTAAAATTGTAAATTTTATTGCCAAAAAAGAGCCAAAAATCATTCCAATTTGACCCAGATCAATTTAACATAACTTAAGGTGTTGAGTTAGCGCTAGTTGTAGTAAGTAGTTTTCTATAATCACTTTACAATCTAAAGGAATTTACAATAGTACGCTGACATATATACAAAATTAGAGAGTCAATTTGTGTAGGACACATTTCTGTAATAATATCAATAAAAATAATTGACCTATATTATTTATAATTTTATATGATTTTATGCTAAACACATGTCCATAGCGTAGCTAGCCAATGTCGTGTTTAGTTTTGTAAGTAATAATTCAGTTCACAAGTAATGCCTGACTCATAATATCTTTATTTTCAAACAATATTTTATTCAAACAATAAACGTTATCTAAACGATGAATAACAACAATATATACTTTTTTTCCGTGCGAGACTATTCACTACTTAATTCCTTTACTTAATTTGGTGTTAAATAATGACATGACGAGTGAAAACGCTTAGTATGTCTTTGACTATGCTTTTTTTTTTAATTATCTTATAAGTTTGGTTTCGGTGTTTCATTTAGTACGGGTCTTATGCCAAAAATATGTTTCTGTTAAGAAGAAACTACATGTTTATATTACCAGAAAAGTTGATATTAGCAAACATAAACAAAGTCACACGTAATGTAAATACAGTAGACCTACAAATTTGTCTCACTTATAGAGGTATTCCATTTACCTTAGTGTCTCAGATATCCAGGTATAAATAAATATCTATCTCATTTACAGAGGGTTTCATTAATAGAGGTCAGAATATTCGTTATTTCAGTCATAGTTTTCCTCTAGAAGAGCAATTATTGATTAAAATAACGTATTATCAATATCATTGCAGCTACGAAAATTATAAATACTGAACCTTTTTCTTACGAAGTTGCTTGACCCATGTTACCAAACGCTGTTCAGAATATTCTGATAAATGTATCCGTTTTAGTTTTCCTTGTCCTCCAGAACATTGTGATTGAATTTTATCTTTACTCTAAATTATTTTACAAAGAGTTAATTTTGGCACATTCAATTCGACACAAACTTCATCGCGTGTCTTCCCACTCTCATAAACGGATACTTACTTCAGATACTAAACTTTCACGATGTTACGCCAGTTCTCAGTTACAGAACCCTAAAAAATTATCTCACTATCTCACTTATAGAGGTAGCTGTGACGATAAAATCAAAAAAACGAATCCCAGATTAGAGGATAGCTTCGTCCCACTAACAGAGGTAATTCAGTGCCAAAGTGTTGGAACCTGAGCATGAGTTCCAATTATGGAAGTTTCTCTCTTATCCAGGTCTAACTTAACCAAGTTCCGCTGTATTCACTAATTATTTTCACTTGTCATTAAACACTTTCAGTAGCCGTTTACATAGTCAGTAAGCGACAATTGGCTAAGAAATTGCAAAGGAAGAATCGCCTTCTGTTCACTTACACTAATAGAAACCACTCGTTAAGTCTGTTTAAGCATAAGGTGTTAGTGTAATTGACATGTACTAAGTTAGTTACTAATCTCGTATAAACTAGGCATAATTATGTAATTAAACCTTTGTGCCATCATTTGCAATGTTTTTTAATTGAAGATCATTAAAATTGTATGTAAACACAATAAATATTGTTTCTTAGTATTTATTTCAATTAAAATAATTTATTTACAATCAAAGTTGTTTTTTTATAGCATGAACCACTGAAGCTGCATTTTAATAATCTGCTCATGTTTACTTTATAGTGTTAATTATGTGATTATAATATCATAAAATAGTTCTCGTTACTTAGAGAGTGTCTATAGGAAGAAAAATAATCTATGCAAAATATAAACCCCTATACTTGCAAATTTATTTATTCTTACTAGTAGCCATGCTATTTTAAATTAGGGATGTATTTATGTGACTTTCAACCAAAACAACAATATTTTTCTTTTGAAAAAAAAAAGATTTTTTTAATGTAAAAAATCGATTTTTTTAAATAGCAATATTTATCATTTATTTTTATAAAATCATTCTTATTCTGACGTAAATTAATTTAAATGTATGTTATTAAATAACAATCATTGATTAATTAATTTATTATCACACCTAATATAGATAATCAGTGTTTTAGCTATTAGTAAACAAAATTTTTTGTAAAATTGACATGATGAAATTAATTTTTTTCATTAGGCTAACCAAATTTAAATTTATCAAAGAATTAATTCTCAGCAAACTTGAAAACATTTTAATACCTTCATTTGGCCCTAAATACGTGTAATCCGGGTTTGCGCAGTTTCAAGAGGTGTGCATAACTTTTGGGAGCCAAATAAATGCGAAATTTGAAGGAAGTGTAAAAAGACTATGTAGCAAATAAAAAAAATTTAAATAACAGAGTAATTGTGTCTAGCAAAAGTAATTGTGCACATTTTCAAAATTGACCAAGATATACCAATTTTTAAATGTTGCATTTTTTGCTCATTCAATCAAATGAAAAAAAAATCCATTTAACAACTATTGTTTGAAACATTTTTTCATATACATCACTGTTTACCAATGAGATCGAAAATTAGGACAAAACTTTGGTGCCCATTTTCTACAAAACTATAAAAGATAGGGAGTTAGAGGAGAAATTTTTTAAACTGATATTTACGAAAAATGTTTTAAACACAAGTGGTTTATGTTTTTATAAAGAATAACTTTTTTTATTTCATTTTAAACTGATTTATTTCATTTTAAAAAACACAAAGTTATTGTTATAAAAAAAAAAGATATTTATATTTTGACGAAATCATTCAAAGTTATTATTGTGGGAATTATTATTTCAATCTACAATTTCATAATAAGCTTATATAAATTACATTGAAGCATCCTACATACCTATTGAATAAACACATCACTATTCATAAATGTAAACGGCACTATCCGATGTTCTCTATCCCAAAATATCTCAAAACCTATTAGAGGTGGAGAGTTTAAAAAAATTTCGTAGGTAGATTTAACCTTAACAGAGTGCACCGGTTATTTTTCAGCACAAAATATCTTGTAAGAAGGAAGATATGTCCGGTTTTATGGAAGGAAAAATAAATCATATAACGAAATGAATAGATTTTGAATTGTTTCCAGTTCATGTTTTAGTTGCCTCATATTTCTTTATATGAAAAATTAAAAAAAATGAATATTTACAAACTTCTCACATGTATGGGTGTTCTGTTTTATGCATTTAAAACAAGACAATTTGGCTATATATATAGATATATATCAAGGTATATAAGTTCAGTCCCAAGTTTGTAACGCTTAAAAATAATGATGCTACGAACAAAATTTTGATATAGGTGTTCATAATATCAACTAATTAGTCCATTTCCGATTGCCCAGAGCCTACTCAACAAAGTCATATCCATGCGAACCTATACTTTTTCGATTTACGCCCGTACGCTTGAACAGAAGTATTCTCTTTATTTAACATTGAAAAAAACGATTGGATTTTATATTATGGACCATTTTTTAGTATTTTTTTATCCTTGACATTTTTACCTTATCTCACTGTTATCGAAATATAAGCATTTGATAAAAAAAATACGGAAAACTCGTAATTGGCGAAACCTTATCATTTTCGATGTGTATACATATATATACAAAATCTCGAATCCTGTTTATATTTTAATTTAAATAGTCAAATCTGATTTCGTTAAGATTATCTTTTTCTCAGGCAAAAACCCGTTTATATAAACATATTAAAACAGTAAATAATAAAAAAATATTTACTATTCAAAAATTACTTTGTATATATATATTTAAAAAAATTTAAATACAGTTGGCACACAGCCTGTAAGTGGATATGTTGTTGGTTTTCCAACGGGATGCATTTAACTATTTTATTAAATAAATCACATTTGTTTTGTATTTATAATCATTTGATAGTTTATTAATATTATTACAATATTGCGAACATTTATTATTAATAGTTTAGTTTAGAATAGAATCGAGTAGAATTTAACTTAAAACAATATAATCTAATTGGCAACCAACCCATTCTAGTATAAGATACAACTGCGTAGCTGTTGGATCCATCTGTTTTTTAACCCCTAGCCTAATAAAAAAGGATGTTATAAGTTTGACTGCTATGCGTGTGTGTTTGACTGTCTGTGGCATCGTAACGCCTAAACAGATGAGCCGATTTTTGATTTCGTTTGAAAGGTAATTTAATGGCTATGTTTCAAGTGCGAGTTTAGGGTTTTGTATCCGAAAAAACTAAAAAATTGGCGATGATCTTCAAAATCGTCTCAGCTTGGAAAAAGCTTTAAGGAAAAAGATAAATTAATGGAGAGTATTCTTAGATATGTTTCAATTGCAAGTTTAGGATTCTGTAACTGAAAAATTTGTCGAGGTTTTTTTAATTTTTGTATATTTCACTTGTATACCCTATACTGTCTAGAATCTCGATAACTTAAACCCCGACAACGTAAAAACCTTTATAAATTAATAAACTTTTTTGTTCCCTTCGCCCCAGAGCCTAAAATCTCTTTTGCTTAAAATTACTGGAGTAAAACTAAGCAAAAAATGGCTGTTATATGGATTACAAGTTCGGGCAGCGAAACTTTGGGGTTTTTCTTTTCATATCAAAATAAGTATTTTTTGAAATTTTTTACTTTCCCTGAGTGGTGCAACATGTCTAACCAACAAAATGGCGTCAAAAATGGAATTTTTTACAGAAATTTTATCATTTTTATTTTATATTCGCAAGAGGAGACCGGTGCATATCCAAATTTTGTAGGTTTGTAGTCAATGTTAAGAACTACTTCTCATATTTTTTTGGGTGATTTCGTCCCTTCCCCTCCCAGTTATATATATACATATGGTAAAACAGTTCATTTGACTATAACTTGAAAAATATTGGATTGATTTTAATGAAACTATTCTCAATAGTAGGTTTTATTACTTACAACTTTCGGTTAAAATTTTAGCGAAATCCGTTAAATAGTTCGGCCAAAATTTCCAATTTAGTGAATTGTTTAAAATGGCTGCCATTTTGTCCTACGAGGTTAAATTTTTTTAAATTGTAGCATTTTTTATTATCGTTCGATTTTATAATAAGTGGCTTACCCGTAAAATGACTCCTTGATCCATATTTTTGCGAAAAACGGAAAATTTAACACTTTCTGGAAATAATTGTTTGGGGGTGTATGGACTGGCTTTGGGGGATGTTTTTTGCTTTGGCTTCAGAAAACTATTTTTAAAAGAGGTCTATATGGTTTAAAGCAAAATTTTTAAGTTTTAACCCCCGCGCTGTTAGGGGGAAGGGGTG
This sequence comes from Chrysoperla carnea, assembly GCF_905475395.1. Lineage (NCBI taxonomy): Eukaryota > Metazoa > Arthropoda > Insecta > Neuroptera > Chrysopidae > Chrysoperla > Chrysoperla carnea. Next base: position 57,575,200 of record NC_058337.1, on the reverse strand, counting down.
TATGGAATAAATGTCTCTTAAAAGATTTTAAAAAGAGGTCAAAATAGTTTAAAATGCTAAAGTAATCAATCCAAAACTTTAGATGTTTTTATTAATATAGCCCTTTTTACAACATCCACCCTTCTCCCTCCCGCTTTCATATTTTTTGCAAATTCAAAATTTTTATGACATATATAGGGGTTTTTAGGGTCGCTGATCTGTGGCGCATCGTCAATCTTAGTTTTTAAAATGAACCCTACATAGTATTAAAAAATAGTATAAAATCTGTAACTAATGTGTATTTTTAACGAAACAAAAATGTCGCATTTTTATTTTTACGAAATGTACCTATTTTACGACTAAAGATTTATTTAAAATTGTATCGATTGAAATATTTGGGCTCATTTCTCACCGGTGCCTTGAGAGTTTTGTAATTTATTCATTGAGATCAATGAGAAACCGAAAACTTGAAAAAACCGACGTTAAGGGAATAGTTTACGTAAACTTTCACCAGCTCCCTATATACAACTATACAATCTATCATACAAAACAACAATTTTTATCATTATCTTTACAAGAGTATCATAAAAAATTGTTATATATATGACAATAAAATTGTCTGATTATGAACAAGCCATAAGTATAAAAACTATGTTCTTTCCGCTAGGAAGCTGTTATTTTCATTTTTCAAAATGATATGGAAAATTGTATGTTATCTTTTGGTTTTGCATATGTACATAATGAAATCACATTTTAAAAATGTATTTAGATTCATGTCGCTGTTGGCAAATTTTTGTCGCATGATAACTTCCGCATGATAACTTTTTCCAATGAATTTGAAAATATTCATTCATGGTAGGATTTCTACGTCGATTCTATTTGATTGAAAGCGTGCTGGGCTGAAAACGAATTGAACGAAAGGACAGTTTTGTGGATATTTTAATAAAAAGCAAAATTGTTGAAAATTAATTTTACCAATTTTTCAGAGCATTTACAAGTCTAATACCTTGCAAGATATTTCAAGCTAAAGTTGCAGTTGTTGCGGTATAGAACAAGGACTTGATACCAAAAATATGTAGTTTAAATAAAACAATGTTAACCCCTGTTTGACCATGAAGACGATGACTTATAAAAAAACTTAATACTGTATTTTCGTTCACCCTAAAAATGAACCAATTCGTGTTTTCAAACTTTGATTTTTCAACGTGTTTTTGAAATACAAGGGTAGAAACTGGTTAAAATATCACCCGCTATATCGTCCACATTGATCAGTTTATCAGGAATAAGACCTTGTTACAAAGGATTACGCAAAGAAGCAAAAAAAACAACTATTTATCAGTTTTTAGTCTAATACAATATGCTTCCTTGTTTTACTTATAATGGGAGAGCCAGGTGAAAAATAAATTCGTTGAATTTACTAAATCTTATTATTTGAGGGTTATTTATAGTAGTTGTGTACACTGCGGTCAGTCAGGCAAAAGATAGAACAAAGATTAGAAATATGATATCGAAACGGTTATGGAATAACACGGAAATCATAACCGTTTCGATAGCATATATCTGACCCTTCTTCTATCGTTCGCTTGAATGACCACAGTATGTGTGTGTAACAGCTACCATAACCAATCCTCAAATAATGAGCTTTAGTAAATTCAACTAATTTTTTTGGCCTGTCTCTTAATCACTTATATATTGATGCAAGAATTAATTAAAAGTTTCAAACTGTATCTTACAATCTTTTCGAATTGAATACAGTAATAAGATTCACCAGGAAGTTATTGATCAATCCGCTTAAGGGCAGATCCATTATGGTTTGTTTATACTACAGTGCATGGTAAATATTAAATAAGCGGATTATATTGAAAATGTAAATGTAAATGTAAAGGTTTAAATACAAGGTGTGCTATTTGCATTCAATCGTAGCTATCGCAATTCCTAAAAAGCTATAGTAATATAGTTTATATCAAAATATTTCTTACTTTATCAACTCGGGAGTGTTATTCAGAAATTTGTTATTTAATTGCACAAGATACTCATTCGAAATCTGATGAAATTAATTTTTTGAAGCGAATCTCCTCTTAAGCATAACTATCACTAACATTGTCATTGTTGAGGAATTTTCAAATTGAAACATTATAATTTACGATGGCTTATCTAATTAAGGGTCTAGTTAAAGATACCCTTCAAAAAAATGATAATTAATAGCAATTGGTAAATTACAGTAATAGGTTGGCTGATAAGTCCTCGGTCTGACACATAGATGGCGTCGCTAGTATTAAATGCATATTATTTTTATATAGTACCAACCTTCAAATGATTCGTGTCAAAATTTGACGTCTGTAAGTCAATTAGTTTGTGAGATAGAGCGTCTTTTGTGAAGCAACTTTTGTTATTGTGAAAAAAATGGAAAAAAAGGAATTTCGTGTTTTGATAAAATACTGTTTTCTGAAGGGAAAAAATACAGTGGAAGCAAAAACTTGGCTTGATAATGAGTTTCCGGACTCTGTATTTTTTCCCTTCAGAAAACAGTATTTTATCAAAACACGAAATTCCATTTTTTCCATTTTTTTCACAATAACAAAAGTTGCTTCACGCTCTATCTCACAAACTAATTGACTTACAGACGTCAAATTTTGACACGAATCATTTGAAGGTTGGTACTATATAAAAATAATATGCATTTAATACTAGCGACGCCATCTATGTGTCAGACCGGGGACTTATCAGCCAACCTGTTAAAGATATGAGTATGCTTATCACGTTCCTTATTACTTGCCACGTTTTCGAATGTAAATCGAACAATTATAGTTATTGTGTTTCAGCTACCCTCTCAACTCCCTTACACTCCGATTTTGCACTTACTTTGCCTTTCTAATACCAAAGCTCATAGATAAAATGGGATAGGCGTATAGGTTTTTAATTTTCTTTTACAAAATAAGAATTTTTGACTCTTTTGATATTCTGCTTAAGTCTTAAAGAATTTCTTCTTAAAGACGAAATTATTACTGACATTGAAATTTTCTAAATTTAATATATACATAGGCTCTATTATTGTAACATGAAAACAATAGCAAAATTGTATGCTTAAAAAATAATTTTTCACAAAATACATTACATTTTCTTTGGCAATATATGAAATATTTTTTATTGTATATTGGAAGAAATCCCCAACCCATTTATAGTACTTTAATCTTGTTTTTATTTCTTTTAGGTTTATCATGAAACATAACAACACCTGATACAAAATATAAGAAAGTTATATAAGATATACTCTTTTCTCTTTTCTCTTTATAACTAAAGTACTACACTAAAGTACAGTAAAATATTCAAGTTTAAGTATACCTAGAAATCCATTTACTTTCAGTTCCTAACTAATATAATAAAAATGTATGGATCATTCATCATTTTATTAAAATTCATACAAACTTATTCTTAAATCAGTTTCGAATGTTGGTATTACGAGAGTAATCCACCTGTAATAATAATAATCAATTACAACAATTAATGAATAAAAGTAAATTTTCCTCGATTTATTTTTCATAAATTAAAAACTTAAAATACACATTTAATTCAAACAAATTTTGTTTGATACCTAAAACAAAACTAGTTTCATTTGAGTTTAAAGCCACGTTTTAATGGAATCTATCTTTAAAGATGAGGCAGATACAAAAAAAAATTTATTAACAATAAATTGTTGATATCAAAGAAGATTATCTCACAGGAACCTTGTTTAGTTTAGGTTTATTGACGTTTGACTGCAGATTCCCATTTTTTACAGTATACGTATAAAAAAATGTTTTGGAATTTTGAAACTCTGATGGGTCATGAAGTTTATTAAACTTCCCTAAATCCAAAAATTTAGTATTTTTAGTTAATTTTTACATTTAATTTTTATCAAAAGGAATCCATGTTTCGAAAGAAAGTGTAAAACAAAAACTGTCATTTTTAAAAGGAAGAACTTTCTAATTTCTTTCTAACGGAAACGAGTTGACTTTTAACTGACTTTGAAGATCGGCATTAAAAAAATTATTCGTAGCACAGAAGCTGCGTTAGATAAGCGATTGAAAAAATACCATTTTTCTAAAAATCGAATATTGATATTGCTAAAATGGAATTTTTATTTTTCAAGAATTTTCATTTCAAAAACTAAGCGTCTAGAAAAAAAAATCACAAGAGGTTTTTTTTTTTTAAAACTGATCAAAAAATATAAAAATATATTTTATTTTGAAAAAATTCATAACTTTGTACTGTTTAGACCCCCCACCCTTTGTTTATTGGTCGATTTTTTCATTAAGGAACTTGACCTCTCAAATTCCAAATCCCTTTTTGATAACAAATTTTATTCAAATCGGACATAGCTTCATTTCTTTCGGCAATTCGCTAAAAAAACTTTCTGTATCTGTCGGACCCTATACGAAAGATCTTATAACAGAGTGAATAAGGACTTCTGGGCATACGGTATATTATGTTAGCAGTCTTAAAGATGCGGTTTTTTGGGAATAAAAGTATATCTAGCCAAATTTATTCAGATGTCAAAATATATATTTCAAAAAAAAAAAAAAAACATCATTCAATTTTTTATAGAACGTGTTTTTTAATATTCAAAATTAAATATGCAATTTATTCAAGAATTTGGTTTCATTTATTCAAATTTAAAGAACCTGTGAAAATATACACAAACTATTCAACTATAAATAACTACAATACTTTCAGTAATGACGAACATTAATTAAATAATAACTTGATATGTAATAAATATTATGACGTGAAAGCAATCAGCTTAAACTTGTTTTATTAATTTTATTGATTTTGATTATGTTATAGATGTAAGTTTCATAATTTAAATTCATAAGTGAAATTTACAAAATTTAAAGAGGGTACGGAACGCTATACTCACACTTTAAACATATCTAAGAACACTCTCCAGTAAATTACCTTTTTTAGAGCATTCTTCAAACTGAACTGATATGATTGAGAATTATAGTCTATTTTTAACCCACGAACTGTAGAAAGGGGTGTTATAAGTTTGACAGCTATGTGTGTCTATCTGTACCATCGTAGCTCCTAACCGATTTTAATTTTTTTTGGTTTCGTTTGAAAGATTATTTAACGGAAAGTGTTTTAAGCTATGTTTCAAGTGCGAGTTTAGGGTTCCGTACCCGAAAAAACTAAAGAATTGGTGACGATCTTCAAAATGCTTTAAGGGAAAAGGTCATTTAATGGAGAGTGTAAATTTCACTTAAAACACCGATGTTTTTGGTTCGGGGGTTAAATAAAATTTTTAAGCAATTACACCGTAAAGCAAAGTCCGTTTTAATTAAGTAAAAGTACACCGACTTTTATAAATATTTGACATTATACGGGGCTGAAAACAGCGCATCCTAGAGGACTATGCGTTACCTTTATTAAATGTTGTTCTAATTTTTTTTAACTTTTTTTTTTTAATTTTTTCAAAATTTTTACTTTACGTGACTTTACCTTAAATAATTGATAGTGGAAAGTGTTATATAATGAACCCTCAGGATAAAATAGATCTTGACTGCGTCAGTTGACAATTTCTTACTCCAATCCTGATTGTGAAATCATCAACACTAAAATTATTTTTTCAATAAATCAATTTTGTTATGATTGGAAAATTAAAATTAATTATTGTAGAGAAAAATTTCAAGGATATATTTTTTATATCAATTTTTCTTTTAAGTTTTTGTTGGTAATAGATTGAATCCGGTCGCAAGTAAAGTGAAAACTTTTTTCCGGTATAAAAAAATCTAGAAAAGAATTAATGTATTCTGGATACGACACCCTGCCCTAAACTCTAATATACGGAAGGCCATTTTAGTCATAGTTCAAATCAATTGATAGAATTTTAAGGCTTATCCATCCGAAAATTATCAATATGAATGCCGTTTATACCTTTCGATCGGCACCTCAACGAATTCGATATCATTTTTTGTTCGCGCGATATCGACGACGAAAAAAATGTCTACGGACGTACGCGCGTACATAGATGCATACGTACGTATATACGTACGTACGTACGAACACACACACACACACACACACTTCTCCAAATTAGTGCCAATGCCTTGTCCTAACGATGAAACGTAAAGATATGTTGGAAATTTCAAATTCGAAAATCGTACCCATTGCAATAACTTCCCTATAGTAAGAAGTTAAAAATAAATGTTTTTCAGCTATATTATCTTCATGACTATACAGAGAGGATAAAACTAATTTGTCTACAACTTAAGGTTGTATTTGTTCTTGACTAGGGACCTAACAACATTCTAGCCAATAATCTACTACAAACAATTACACCAAAACTATTCACGTCAAATTAGCACTATTCTATAATCATGCAGAAGGTTTTAGGTAACATATAGATTGTAGATGTTGTATTCCAATTATCTATCATTCATTCATTGTGTGGTTTCAAACTTCTCAGAATCAATCATCTATAAAATAGAGATATACATTTCCCATAAGGATTCATTAAGATCCTTTTCAAATTACAGTTAACTTTAATCAATTTTTTTTAATTATTGGGAATTTTTTTTTTTTTTTTTTTTATTCCTATTTTCTATTATCAGTTCTTAAAAGAACTATAAATAGATCTAGTGACTAAAAGGTTGACTTGAACGGTAATCACCTGAATTTGCTTAAACTAAGTATTTGAATTGCCTTAATCTAATGATTATGTAAAATAAATCAAAATTTTAAATCTAGCACATTTTGTCTGTGAGTCTGTTCACAATGACTGTTAAATAAACCTAAATCTTAAATCTAGCACGTTTTGTCTTTTTAGTAAGTTCACAATGACCGTTAAATAAATTTAAATCTTAAATCTAGCACGTTTTGTCTGTTTAGTCTGTTCACACTGTCACAATTGTCCAAGAGTTATCATTTCAGAGTTTGGATGCTGCTCAATGCGTGGCGGCTATCTGTAACTGAATCGCGCAATTTTTTTACACACTTCGAGACTTCGGTGAATATCGTCATTGCGCACATACCACGGAGATTATGAGCCACAGGTCCACATAGGTTTAAGTATTGTTTTATATACTAACACTTTCTTGTTCAATGATAGCTTAGAATTTGGACCCAAAAGCCAGTATAAAGTAGAAAATTACAAGTTTAGCTGTTTTCTTTTCAACCAGATGTGTTAACGCTAAGTTAGTCTTCTATCAAGGTGTATACCCAGATATTTGACTTCATTCGACTGTTATCAGAAATCGATTATTCAAACAATTTAACATTAAAATACAGGTGTCCGAATTTAAACTATTAAGCTAAATGGTTTTTTGGATCCTATGTTGTTTGTTATAAAATAACATAACTTTTATTGGAAAAATTATTTAATAATCCTAATATCTATAATAGACAACGAAAGCAAAAATTTGTCTATACTTTATATAAAATTAGAAATAGTAAATAGAAGAGAAAAACTTCAAACAAATCTTTATAAAAACTCATCAACTTTTGTAGGAAATTTTTTTTTTTTGAAAGTTAATAATAATAATAGTAGATATATTTTTAATTTTATAGAAATCGAATGAGAAAAAGTATCGATAAATTTTTGTATTTCAAACAGATTTCAAAAAGTTTCAAACAAGAAATATTTGTTATCTTATAAAGAATAACTAATCTAATCTAAACCTCTCCCTAATTTTCTAATTTAAACGTTTTCGTTTTGGTCTAAGAAACGGTGTAAGGTCGATCTTCACCCATCTGGTAACCAGATGAGACATATGTTTTATGAAATTTTATTAATTTTTAAACACTACTATCATAGTCTTTCTATCGAAAAGTGTTCATGGCTATTTTTAACTAAATTAATTTTTATCAATTTTTCCCCGGAACGGTTTTTTTTAGGCAAGCCTATACCATTATTTTCGTAAATAAATTATCTTTTTTCTGGCACCAATTTCGATTGGTTAACAGATCGATGTAATTACCTACCTGAGTTATATCGACCTACCTGTTCATATGGTATGAACAGATCTACACCGATCAGTTATTAAATCGAAGAAAGTTACTTTAATTACGAATTAGTATCAGAAGAAAGATACTTTAATTACGAAAATAATGGTACAGGTTTTCCTGAAAAGAAACCGTTCATAGGATTAAAATTAATTTAATTAAAAGTAGCCATGAACACTTTTCGATAGACAAACTATGATAGGAGTGTTTAAAAGTCAATAAAATTTCTTGGTTATCAGATGGGTGAAGATCGTCGACTTTATATCGTCTCTTGTATTATTATCTCTTTTCACTTATGAGCTTGAGTTAGTTTTGGGATTAAATATTGTTCTCCGAGCAAAACAACTTTTATTTGGATCAATTTTTCTAAAATCACTTTAATAATAATTTTTCTGTTGATTGTTTAAAATTATATGTTGGTAATTTTTTTAAAGATTCTCATTCTCACCTTATATGCAGATATGAACCGATTAAACTTAAAAATAAAGGATGTTAGTAAACAAGAAGTAAGTGGCAGTCCAGTTTACTTCCTATCGTTGAGTTCAAAACGTGAACATCTTGTTATTTTATAGATACATTTCAATAAAAATAATAATATTGATAAAAATTTTATTTCAATAATATAAGAAATTCAATTTTAGAACATAATAAATCACTTAGTGTTTATGTATAAATTAGCCTTCAATATAAAATATATTAGATATGAATAATATAGTTAGTTATTGGCAATATTATATTAATTAACTTTTGATTAGCAGCAAACTATTTACATTTGTTTTGTTTTTTTACTACTATCTAGTATAATTATTATTGCTGAATAATTATGTTTTCATTAATCATTTGGTTATAAGTTGTAAAACATTATGGGCATAATATTTACAGCATATTATTAAAAATAAGCAATTCAACATTATTTTGATGTACCCAAACATGTGTGTTTTATGTACACACCGTGTCTTGGGAAGAAGGTCATTGGAATGCTCACAGAGAATCTGGAAAAGCTTTCGGATTTCATAATTTCTCCTTGCTTGCAAGCCGTTGTTGATATCTGGGCTTATTTATTTCTCCTGGTCATCCCTACTATATGGAATGATTGGCCTGTTGGATATCCTTGTCTGCACCAGACAGAGCACCAGGTTATCCTTCATAATGATAACAATTGTTTTGCATTATTTCATACTTAAGAGAAGGCCGATTTTCTTTATTTTTTTTATTTAGATCGTTCAACATGGTTTTTATTTCCGTAGTGCAGTTTTATCCGTCCGCCATGATAGTCTTAACTTTCCATTATAGCTTGTAGGAATACGTTATTTACATGTAACGAAATATTTTTGTTCTACAGAATTCTTGTCAAGTATAAATTTTGCAAATGAATTAAGATAAATTCCGAAAAAAAGAGGTCTTCTTATTTCTTTTCAGGTCAAAATATAGCAGTGATGAAAAATATGCGTATACCACAGACAGTAATCCCAAAGGACGATAGTTTAAGGTAAAGCGTTTTTGGAAGCTGGTTGTAGGGCTTTGTTGAAGATTTTTTTAATGGTAGTCCGAAAAAAAATCACTTTATTTGGGAAATAGGTTAATAAACTTAAGTATTAATATTCCTATCTTTCTTATTCGATTTTTGATAATGTCTCTAAAAATCCACCTTTCAAGCCGTTAGATGAGCTCAATTAACGATTTATTAATTTGAATTTATCGTATGTGTTTCTACATATGTACATAAATTCGAAGGTTATCATGATATCTATTTTTCGATTCAAGATCCTTCGAATTACTTACCTATTGATTAATTTGGCTTTTGACGTTTAATGAGTAGGTCGTAAAATGTGAAAATGCGTGTTGGCACCTTAATTAACTCAAACATAACAAAATCTGGTTTACTTGTGAAGAACTTATTACCTAATATCGATATATCAATTATTATTGTCTTTTTTAAATTTTTTTCAATGTTTCAAAATAATTTTATCTGATTAAAAAATATGAATATAAAATTGAATTTTAATTTCTTAGAACTTAAGCAACTTTTATTCAGAGAATATAAAGTTTCTACCGTAGCAAAAGACTCGCGCAAAGTGCAAAAGTTTTTTCTCTTGGCGCTTAGTTTTCGAAATAAAAATTATTGAAAATTTCTCTGAGGGAATTCACTTAACTAACGCAGCTCCTGCATTAATACGTCCATTCTAAAATGTCATGTTCTCTCTTATATCGTTCGAACATTTAAATAGGTTAATTTTTGACTATTTTATAGCCAATAAATCGTGGTCTTGTAATTTGGTTTGCGAGTTTATTATCATCGGGTGCATTGGCGGCGTGTGAATTGTCGCGAATGGATTATCATCGAAAGAGAGACACCTATAAAAACATATGTTTATTATAATGTCCATCCATACAGTGTGTTGTTACACTGTTGTTTTTATTAAAACTTTGTACTAAATATGAAATTCTATACAATGTAATAATGTTCAATGAAATATCAAATTCAGTAAAATATCCATTGTACACGATGTTGGAAATAATTTAACCTTAAATTAATTTAGTTAAATCTGTACCCACATAATTATCTACAAACAACTAAATAGAATTTGAACTATGGCTGACTACTAATATATCAATTTATTATTCTTTCTATTCATTATTATTAATGTACAATTTATCCAATAAAAGAAATGTATTGATTTCCAGAAAAATTATCTAAAACAACGTGATCATATTTAATTAGTCACGTGATTCGAACTAATGATTTGTGTTTTGTAATTGTTTTTATAAAAATAAAAAGATTAAAAAAAAAACATTGAAAGGATGACATTATTATCGGTTATAAATAAACTGGACACTTTTTACACGTAATAAAAACCTAAACTTCCAAAGTATGATTGTAGCCAAAATCGTCCGACCGTATAATTACCCATCCTAAGCCGTCAATTTTAGTTACAAAATAATGATTTTTCAAAAAATGTTCAATTTTCTTTCAACCTTTTTATATAAATAAACTAACTTCTTTGCCGTATCTATGTTGTACCTAGAATATAAAGAAGCATTAAAATCAATCATCAAAAACAATTGCATAAAAATAACAAGTCTTTGATATAAAACAATTTTAGGTCAATCGGGTCAAGTTCATGTCGTCAATTTCGTTTAAATAAAATAATAATAAAAAAAAGAAAAAATAAGTCGACGACTATTATTATTTTCGTGTGGTAAAGCCAAGCTATTGTCTTTGTGTTTCAGTCCCGATTTTAAGTATAGTCATTATTTATTTACAAACATCAAAACCTTGACAAATGAAAATAGCTATTGTTTTCAAAAACTGTGGTCAAGTGTAAATTCAATTGACACAAAAAAAGATTCCTTACCGTATTCAGAACAGAAAAGATTCTTTTACCGTAATTATTACATAATATTTTTATCACTTAACTGTAGCTGTAACTTACTGTAGCTTAAGGCTGTAGATTCCAGAAAACTGGTTCCCTCCAATCTTCAGATCAAAAACAAAACCTCCGGGTATCTTTGAATTAAAAAAAAAAAAAAGATTTGACACAAATAATGGAAAACTTAAGAAAACAAGTCTAAACGAAAGACTTTCATAAACAACCTGGAAAGTTACCCAAGGTTATTATTTTATGTTTTGTTTACTAGACCTTGTATACAATTTTTCTTGTATCAAAACATCAAAGACTTTCGGTTATAATTGATGTTTATTTATGATACAATGGCGTAAACATATTTAAACAAATATTTTGTCAAGAAATCTTAATAGAAGAGGATTGAAAACAATTCGGCCATACGAGCCTTAGACACAGAGTGTAATTTTTTTCGACTAATCGAATTTTTTTATTTGTCTGTCAACATTTATTTATTTATTTATTTATTATTTTATGTTTTGTTTACTAAATTTTGTATACAATTTTTTTTTAAACACCAAATCATTTCGATTATCATGGATGTTTATATATGATATAATGGCGTAAACATATATAGACTAGAATTCACTCTCACTAGGACTTGAATCCGGACCTCTTGGATTCATGCCAAGCACCTTGCCCATTTGGCCATACGTGCTCTTGACCCAAGTTTCCTATTTTCAATTTCTAAAAGTTAATAACAATTTTTGTTTTTTGTTTCAGTTGCTGTGGTTGTTGCATTTTTTTTATGTTGGGCACCATTTCATGCTCAACGTTTAGTTGCCATTTATGGAACATTACCATCACCACATAATTCACAATCAAAATCACCTATGCTACGGTTATATGAAGTAGTGACTTATGTTTCTGGAGTTTTATATTATTTATCAACGACAATTAATCCAATGCTGTATCATTTAATGTCGAACAAATTTCGAAGTGCATTTAAGGTATTTTTTTACATAATTTTTTTAATAATAATACATTTACACTAAAGAGCTTCACTGATTAGATGTATATACACATTACTCAAAAGTTATAAAAATTTATCATAATTTAAACGCAACGATAAAAACATCTATATATTTTTAAGCGCTCTGTCATTGGCTAAATATATTAATTGATTAATTATCTCAGAAATTAGCCTTCAGATCGAAATTTGGTAAACATTTTTTTCGTTCGTCTTTATGAGCTTCTTTAGGTCTTTAAGCCAGAAGTTCTGCAGTCAATTATAGAACACCTTGTACATTTAAGTATACTCATTCACAAATCATTTAATTGGCTGAAGAAATTTTAATTTAAAAGAAAAACCAAGAAAATTTTGGTTTCAAGTCAAGAAATAATTTCGAATGCCAAGAAATTTTTCTTGCTAAAAATATGCTAAAAACATACGTCTATAAAAATAAGACACTGTGAAAATTTTCTCAATGAGAAATATGTCCCTCATTTTTTCAAAAATTAATATTGCTAGAAAAATTGTCGATATTTGTTGAATTGTGTAACAGTTATTAACAGAGCGTTTGTTTCTACTGAAATGCATGTGTATGCTCTTCTCATTAACTAATTCAGGTATATTGATTGAACTGTAGATATATGATTCTATTCATAATTTCGAAAAATTATATTATACTTTACATATTCCATAAGTAAAAAGTTTGAAATTTGTGTATACAGAGTGGACCATTTTAATCTATTATGGCTACTAGCTCGTTTTGTAGTTAAGTTTTGTAATAGTGACATATTTTTAAGTCTTATTTCCTCCGAAAGCTAACGATTTTCAAAAAAAATGTTTGCTTATGAGGATCAACTTTCTAATTTAAAGTGTTATCCAATCTCTTACCTTTCTGAATCTAAATTAACTATTGAAATAACCCGTGAAACAACTAGATCCAATCTGATGTCAGAGCACGATCGTATTTTTTTGATTTCCCATACTATGCTCATAGCGAGACAACAACCTTAAGGCCGACATCTATTAAATTTTAAGAGTCAAAAAAATAAAATAACAAAAAATGCTTTAATCAGTCATTCGACTGATTCAGGCACTTTTGATGTTGGAGCCTTCGATTAATATTTAGTTTAAAACGATAATGTATATTGAAATGATGTACTGATTGTTGAAAAAATAATGCTGCAACCAGGCACGAAGCCGAACACCAAACAACACAAAAAGAGGCCAATATCAACAGTATACTGTTTTGTAAACCATATCGCCGTTAATATTATATGAAGTAGGAAGAGTTCTTACGGACGTTTTTATGTATAAAACAAAGAGGGATTGTATATGTGTATAAATGAACGCAGCTGAGCAGACCCATCACATGAATTTGAACACATACCATACCAATCACACACAGTAACACATAACCATAAAACACCATACACACAGTACACATTCCCTCTTTGTTTTATATGTATAAGAACGTCTATAAAAGGTATTCTTTCTTCATATATTTTATATAGCTAACGAGATAGTTTACAATCGATCTATAAAATCGCAAAAAGAATACAATCCATTCAAAGTTCGATGTTATTTATTCGTTTCATTTGGGTTGTTTATGTTTATTTTTCGCTCTGTTCTGATTGCAGAATTAGATAAACTTTTACATACATCATTTAACTTTATTCATGTAACATGATCATATTTGTATGGTCACATAATCGAGAGAGCAATTAATTCGGTAAATGATTGGTGTCATTCTAATGCTTTATCTTTAATTTTGAAGAAATCTCAAATCCAAAAATTTATAGTCAATAATAATAATGGATGTATACAGTTTAAAAAAATTAATCTTTTGTTTTGTTTTGTTTTTTCTTTTGAATGGAATATATTATAATTTTATTTTTAATTTTAACTTTAGTATCGTTCACAATGAAAATAGAATGTATGAAAAATGTAAATTGTGATAAAGTCCAAAGAGACAAATCAAATAAAGCATATCTATTTGGCTTGTTTGTTTTTTAAACTTGTATTCGATCATGTCGTTTGAAATAATTGTATGTGGTTCTAATATCTACGTAAAACATTGTTTCTGTAAAAAAAAAGTTATAAGAACTGTATTTGATCTAAAAAATACGAATAGTTGTAGTGTCCATGCACTTGAAATGGTAAAGCGTTATGGAAATTATAGTTTACAATTAAAAAATTATGTACTCCATCTAACTATAGGTATATGTATTCCACATCCATAAGCGAGTGATAGTTGGAAGACGTTTGAACATTTATATTAGGTGCCGGCCATTATAACTTTGGTTTTCCATTTGGTTTGTACAAAGGCAAATTTTCTTAACAAAGACAGTCATAACTGCATACCTCCTCTTTTTTCTCATTTTCCCTAGGCCATTTCGTGACATGTTCTTTACAGTGTATGTGTATTGTTTAGAAAAAAAAAAATGAAAAATTGAATTATATTAAATTGAAAGTTTACACTTTTTGCGGGCTCTTAAAATCCATCGCTAATCTGAGATGATTTACAAAAGCTAGTCAAATAACCTATTCCACACATACAATGCGAATAACTGATGTAATTAATTAATATTTGAAAAAAAAAATACAAAAAATCACTAAAATGCTTCAACTTTTATATATAATAAATTATTTAAATTATTAGTCTAAATTATTTAAATTTTCAGTTTAAAAAAAATTTTATCTTTACTCTTAAACAGTATTTGAGAATATTCTGTAGAGCTCCAATTTTTCGCCTTTATTAGCCTTTATGCTAAACATTTGCATGTGTATTAAATAAACTCTAAATGTATGCTTTCATTTATTACATTACTAGCGTGATACCCGCCCGCTTCACTGGACTTAAATGTAAAAACCAACGCTTAATAGCCCCCACCTCTCTTGATCTCAGTTATTTTCCTTCCATGACACTCGCAGGGATTGTTTTACAGAGCTAAAATATATGCTCAGTATATCAGAAAAGTTGGCCATGACTTGGTTGACATTTATTATTTTAAATTTTTACAGAAATCTTTTAATTTATGGTGATCAAATGGTGATCAAAATGATGATCATAGATGGAGCAGTAAAATGCCAGATTAAATAAAGAAAAATTTTTTTTTTAAATATACCTATCTTTATAAATTATAGCTCATGTATTATTCAGATGTATTAGCTATATTGTTCTACAGTTTCACTCAAATTCATTCGGTAGTTTTTTTCGTGAAATTGTAACAAACAAACTAACAATCAAACACACATTTATAGGGAAACATATAAAATACTGGCGTGATACCCACCCGCTTTGTTTAAAAGTAAAGATTGATAAAGAACACCGTGTTATAGCTTTCTCCTCTCATGATCTCACTTATACCCTTTCCATAACACTCAAAATAATGGTAGGGTTTGTTTTACTCCGGTAAAATATATTTACGGTGTACGGTTTTCTATTTTTTAAATGTAAAATTTTCATAATTCATTGAGTATGTCAGAAAAGGTGGCCATGAAATGTTTTACATTGACTATTCTTACAGAAATCTATAATTTATGGTAATGTCAAATTAAATTTAATTTTTGTTTTTTAAGTATATTTATAAATAGCTAATGTGTTATTTTGATATATTATTGTTAAGTTTCGTTCAGATTCATTCATTAGTTTTTGCGTGAAAGCGTAACAAACAAACAAACAAAACATCCTTATTTTCAATTTTATAATATATCCCTATATAAGCATATAGGGATAGCAATTAGTTCAAATTGGTTAGAATGATTTAAACAAACCGTTAAATTATGTATAGAGGCAAGCATAGTCAATATATGTATAATCAGTAAATAAAAAAATAGCCGAATTATTGTAACTCTCGAATGTGACATGTCATGTATTTTAAAACCTATGGGTTAGCAGTTATAATTATTTTGATACATTCATTCTTCCTCACAAAATTTCACATTTATAATATATCAGGATTAGTTTGTTATATTCATTCATTCTCACAAAATTTCACATTTATAATATATCAGGATGTTTCAATGTTAGCCAGCTTAATAGACCTGAAAGACTAAACAACATATAATTATGTAGTACTTTGTCAAAGGACACGTAAATGAACAATATTAAATCAAATAAATTCATTATAAAATCGTTTTTGTTTATGAAAATTACGTTTTCATAGTATGCAGTATGCATCAGTAAAACTTACTTTGCGTCACGGTATCTGAAACTTTCAATTACACAATGAATTGATAATTATAGAATATCCATAATTTTTATCTTAATAAAAATATATCCAAAATAATTTTGTCCGATACTCGATAAAACAAGAAAGCCGTTGTCTACAGCGCGAAAAATATTTTTTTTTGATTTTTTATTCATGAAGCTTGTGACGCAATTCAAAATCAGGGCTGGTGAGAGAAATTAAAAATTTTCGATAATTTTTCGATGATGAATGTGTTTCAGACTAGTGATGGATTAGCCATGTTGCAAGGGATTGACTGATTGAAATTTTAAAAAAAGATTTTCTTTTTTTATTTGTAAATAAATTTTACCAAAACCCTCCTCATCCTTCCAAAGTAGATTTACGAAGACTAAGAAAAGGCGGACAAATAGAAGGAAAGTGGAACGAAGTAGAAAAATTTTTGGCCAAGTGGTTTATTTACGATGACTAAAAAAAAACCTTACACTCGTTGATAGAATGTGCTACAAGTACCACGTTGGCTTAATCCGTTTCAGTCTAATCATAATGAGACATCAAGCTACATACAAAATTTCGAATGTGTGATCAATGAAAATTATTTACTGTGAACTATTTTTATGTATGATTCAAATATTTCAGCTGTCTCTTTAACTAAATAGATACGATCCCACGTTCTATACGAATGTCAACTAAATAGCTATCTATTCTTATATATGTCGTAGCCAATTTGGTTAATTAGTCGATCAATTATGGGTCTAGCCCTTTTACTAAACGGCGTCGTTCACCTAGCTACCTGATCGATATTCAGTTATTCAATCAGCTAGACAAATGACTTAGATGGATAACGTTTAACTACTTGCCTAGCCTAGTCATTTAAGTTCAGTTGCATTTTCTATCACTATTTAGTTCCTTTTTCTGGCGCTGAAATCTATATACTGTGAATATTCCGCCGGGTGGAACCAATATTGTTTATTATTTCTCATAATTTAATTAAGTTTATGCAAAAAAAAATTCTATTCAAAACTGGTTTTCAGGACCAGAATTGCAGTACTCAGGTACAAGAAAGGGCGACGAACTTTCAGAAAGTCCACTTTTTTTGAGTGAATCTTCGGTAGAACAGTTACCTTTTGATGGACAGGGATTCTTAAAATATATTTGTAATCCTGCTGTGAATCTGTGTCGCAATAATAGATGTGCTTGTTGTAAAACAAAGTTGTAAAGCAAATGTGTAGTTTGTTATTGAGCTACCCTATTTGATCTCATGCTTTCCAAATAACAATATGTTATATTTTATATCACTTAAATATACAATATCTAACGTCAGAAATTTCATCTTTTTTGTCAAACGTTCACCCTATTTTACGAATGGCCTAAATATCAGCCAGGTAGTTCATTAAATGTTGTATTAGATGCTATAGCTGAATGTCATTCAGGCCGCAAGTTGAACAGCGCTGTTTCGTAATAAGCCTGGGCTGTTAAGTGAACGGCCAATTAAGTTAGTTGGCTGCGACATAATACCCAATAAATAATACCCAATGATGCTTTTAACTTGGTAACAGTGTTTTTGTTCCATAATAATAATTGTACAAGCAAACCCAATTGTTTTAATCCTATTATACTTTATGCTGTTCATTCATAAGCACATATCAATGCAGTAAGTATGTCAATATGCACGACATAAACTGGCTTAAATTTTAATATTAAGGATGTATGAATACGGTAGTGGGGGCACAAATAAAAAAAATTGATATTTTCGATAATTTTTCGTTATCTGTCGTATTTTTCAAAATATCGAAAATTGAAAATTTTGTTTAGTTATTCAGATTTTGATAGTTAGTAAACCAAGGCAAGTATCGAAAAATTTTATTTTTATTTTTCGTCTACTTTCATAAAGATATACTAAAATTCATCATCAAAGTTAAAAAATAATTTCAACCCTAAATCTACCCTGCTCATATATCCTTTATATGGATGGATACATTTGGTTCTTTTCTATGCCATTAGCTAATATGTTTACTTTCTTAGTTTTTTTTATTTTGATTTCATTCGTTCCAAGTGAAAATTATCAAAAGCTTTCAAAATATATCGTTTTTTAAGATTTCTCCATAAAAGAAATGTATTTTATATCGATTTTCAATGATATTTTTCTTAAAAATTTGCATGGATACCTAAGCTGAAATTTTAACCACATATTCTTTGAGTAAAAATCTACCTATAAAAAAATTTTGAGCATTTAAATCAATTATTGTTACTATGCTCATACATCCTTAAGAGAGTTAGCAGACTATGTATTACTGACATTTGCAAAATACATACTACAAAAAATTATTCATCCGTCAGCACTCGCGTCAACTGTTCGGAAATATGTAAGCGTGATGGGAGATTTGCTCACGCGTTTAAACATGCGTCAAATATTTCGCGCGTCAAAAATTCTTTGACTTTGTGCATCATAACCAAACATCATTTTATATAAATTTTTTTTTAATGGACTAGCTAATTAAAAATAGGTTGATTACGTTATTATTGAATGACATTTGAGAGTGAAAAATTAGAGCCGAGAATAATCTAAATAATTAAATTAATTTGAACTAATTTCAGCAAATTTCTACAACAAGTTTTTTAATTTACTGATCGTACTTATATTAAACTAATTACAAGAACAAGCCCGAAAATATCCAAAATTAATATTTTTTTCCTTAAACCTTTACTCTCGTGATGAGAAAAATTCTTACCATTTCTGAAGACTTATATAAAGAAAGAAAAAGTTTCAACCACGTATACCATTTGAAAAATAAAAGTTAGTTATGTTTAAATCTAATTTATTTAAAATTACTTCGAAGAGCTTTCTTTTTTCACCACCTTTGATCGTTTTTCTTAATGATTTCACATGTCACTTAAAACTTTCATTTAAAAAGTAACTTTATAAATTTCTAGACTCAAATATTAAGTTGATTATTAAAATTTTTGTACAAATATATTCTAAAAATGAACTATTGTAATTAAGACAAAGAAAAGAGAAGGGGTCGCCTTTTATTATGAAAATCGTTTTTATTATTTAACTTAACATTAGCTTTCAAGTCCCTCTGGTTTGAAGATTGTAAGTATTAACGACGATAATAAAATATTTGAAAATTGAAAATAGTCGTGAAACAGTCACCAAATTAGCGACTGAGTAACATCACTCAGGAGAATAATTACGATTCGCTTATTGATAATGACGAAGACTACATTGTAGTCGAAATATGCTAATGTTAATTTTTTTTTTGGGTTAGTACCTATACTATTGACTGTTGACTAAAGGCAGAAATGTTTATAAGAAACGCAAAACTCTGCTTTAAAAAACATTTTTTTTTTTGTCTCTTATCAATTCTATAAGTTGAAATAGTCTGGGAATTGATATTTTATACAGATATGTTAAACACATCCAACGTCTAGGGGTCATTCAAGTATTACATAAAAAACTTTCAATATTTTTAGACACCGTCCCAGCAGTAGATGCTAAAAAAAAAGTTATGAACTCCACTCTAAATGATAATAATGATTTTGTCTAAACTTTTATTATATATCTATCAAAATCAATTGTTTTCCAAGAATTGATTTTAAGTCAATTTTTAAAAAACATATTTATTTTTAGTAAGAAATGTGAAAAGAAATTTGATGTACTAAAACAAAAAACTAATACAAAAAAAAACTATTTAAATAAAATTATAAATATTGTTTTGAAAAATTTTGTTATTTTACGTATGAATTATAATATTCGATATTCCTCGCGCCAGCAAAGTAAGAAAAAATTGAACTACGAACGAGTCTCCCCACCCCGTAATCCTGTTTACGTAATATTTGAATTCCCCTTTATGACCGTTAGCCCTTCAACGATGACTCCTAAATACGCTACTGAATTATGTCTTACAGTTATTAATATTTAACAAGTCCCAAGTTAATGTTAATACTTCACAAGTAGTATTGAAAAGAAATATTAACAAACTGTACTGGATATGATCTTTGGAAGGCAAATTATAAAATTTTCTGATTCAGTAAATTATTGTATTCATTTATATTATATCTTTATTTAAACTAATTTTATTCTTTTTTATTAAACGATAAAATTCAAATTTTTAAGTAAAAACGTCTGCTAATACTTTGCATATTATATCCATTTTAGTAAGGATGCACAAGCGCCAGGGCAACATTGAATAAAAGGATTGATTCTTTTTTTATATGAAGTTGGACTTAATCTTAATCAATTCTGATAATTTTAGGAGGGGTTGCGCAATAATTAAAATAAATAAATGACTTCAAAAGTAGGCATACTTAACATTGATCTTATGGGAAAGCGACAGATGGATGATATAATTTCATAGATTTCTCCAAGACTAGTCGGTGGAAATTAAAAGAAAGTATTTAAATTAAAGTTAAAACCTTAATAAATTATTGAAAACAAAACAAAAAACCCGTTGTGTCCGATTAATTAAGAATGTGTGAGCACGATAGTGGGGACACAAATTAAAAAATGTATATATTTTCAATTTTGATGGTGAATTATGTTATAAGTAACTTGACAGTATCATACGAAAAGTAAGAATAAAATTTTCGACATCTGGATATTGAAAATGGAGATCCAAGGCAGATTTTCGAAATTGATCGAAAAATTCTCATTTTTCGGCTACATTTATGAAGTTATAACAAAATTCATAATCAAAGAATCATTATCTTCAAAAGAAAATAAAGTACAAATAATTTCAACCACAAGTCTAAACTTGTCTTTGCGCTCGTACTACCTTAATGTTATAAATCTACCTTAATAATCTAAATAATAAGGGTAATGCATTCATTCAAATATATATGTCTTCGTCCTTAAAACTTTATTATGCGGCAAATCAACTGCAAATCCAATGCAATCAATTAGAACTTAAATTTAAAGTAGGATCATTTGCACGTATACACGCATTTTCCAATGGTTTTGTAACATTTGTATAGATACTTTCAAAATATATAGACATAATTAAAATAATTTTGATGCTCAGGTTGAAAACAAAGGGTTAGATACCATTAATAAGAAAGTTTAATACAAAATAACTTTACTGTTAGTAGTAATGATAAAATACCTACAAACACGAACTTTAAAATTATCAAATGAAATTGATGTATTGTTTTCTCAAATAAATTATTAATATTGAATTTCAATTTATTATTAATTTGCGTATTTTTTTTCAAAGCAAAACTTCTTATTCATGAGAGAACTTTTAAGGCGAGACCATTCTATATTAAAAAACTTGTATGTTATTCTCATAGACTTTTAATTTTATAATTTGATCATTATAATATTATAAATTAAAATGATAAAATTGAGTAATATGAATTTATATATGCATGCTCGATCGATCACTAAATAATTCGACAGAGAAAATTCTTAATTTTTGTATCATAATGAAATAATTAAATACTTAAAAAATATTTATAACAAGTGGAAACGTTTTAAAACGCACTTATTGGCTTAAAAACTTATTGGCTTAAACAAAAGTTTCCTTTCCTTTAAATAATAAGTTTCCCTTATAAAGAAAAGCTTGAGAAAATCAATAATTAATTTCGCCGAAAACAGTAAAAAGAATCATTTGCAATTTTAACAGAAGACGCATTAAGTACCTACTCATTAATTGAAACACAAAATTTCTAATTTTTGGTAATGCTTTCAGTTTGGTCTCGAGACTATTTAAGGTAGTACCAGCATGAAATCACTTTTCGACAGATTTGGCCGAATTTTTTTTCTCGGGTTTATAATAGCTTTATTTATGAATTCCTAAAATTTCATAATTTTTGACCGTTTAGATCGCGAGATATTTAAAGACAAAGTTCGCGATTTTGAGGGTCATGTCCCATTTAAAGCATGTAAAATGTCCGGTCTCTCCAACTATTTTTTATGATATTATTATATATTGAAGAAAAAGTAGAAAAAAATGTTTATACAATAAAATTTTAAAAAAAAAATTTAGAAATTAATTTTCACTTTCGAGATATTAATTTTGACGTAAATTGATCGAAATTGGGACGTTGGCATAATTATTTCCCATTTTAAACGGTCAAAATTTCTGAAACTTTGGGAATTAATAGTAAGCATTATTAAATTCTTAAATTTAATTTTTCGTTAAATTCTGTCAAAAAAAAAATTGTACCATTGCTTTAACATAGAAACTGCAAATACCATGCTGGAAATACCTTAATGGCCTTTACAACGTATTTTTTTATAACTTGATACAAGCCAGTATCTGGGAAAATTATTTTAACTAAAAAAATATTTCATACAAAAGTTGTTGGGTTTAAAAGGATAAACAGAGCCAATAAAGCCATCAGATGGAGGAATACCTAAAGCTCAGATGTATCAGTGGCGTACACTACATATAGACAGAAAGTATATGTGTGCACTCATAGTCATACGTGTGTGTTCGTATAAATACAATAAAATGCATTACACGAAAACGGATAGAAAGACAGTGTCTTTTACAACACGAAAAACTACGACATTTACCGAAGTAGCTTCGTTTCTTATTCATTTAAAGACACCTACACTACAAGTTTGGTTGATCAGTTGTTTTTTTTTTTAATTTAATATATTTTACAACAATCTGTTGCCGTGCTAGAACAATAAATATTATGTGTGTCTATGCATGTCATGGCATGCTCGGTATGTGACTGTATGTCACATCCTATTTTATATTATGCGGATCTAAGTAAATCCTGTGGTGTTTTCAGAACCTTCGCCAGGGGCTTGGGGTGGTTTTTAATGCGTTTTTTGTAGGTTTTTGTATTCTTTTGTAGGAGTTGATCTCCATAATTTATAACGATTAGTAGCAATATTATTTTCGTCTCATTGCTTTTATACTGAGTCGAGTAGGATATTGAATGTTTTGGTTTCTTTGTGGTTTTATTATCAGGTGTTTAAGATTTTTAACGTTGCTAATAGAGAAAAATGGATAATATGCACTGTCAAACTTCAAATTCAAATGGTGTGTGTATACAAAAAAAAAAATTGCGTTTTCAAAACTATCTCTCGATGACAAAAAACTGATCGTGAACGATCGTTGTACACCGAATTTGCAATGAATACAAACTAAAGGTAAGGTCAATCGTAAATTCAACACAAAACGATCTGATTCATATTATTGGCTGAGAAGTTGCAAACACAGAAATCAGTTATTTCGTTTCCCTTGTCTACTGTTTGCCAACAATAAAACCATCTGGAACGATACCGGTAAAAACAATGTTCATAATTTTTCTACGGCTGTAAAAATACACCATCAATCTGAAAATCACATAGAACCTCCCCTTAAATATCTCACCTTTGAAAAAAGTCCGTATACTCACATCACCATCTTTTCACTGCTATTATTTAATTCTAATCTTTAAAGATCAGCCAATCTACGATGAACCAAAACCAGCATGCAGTATTTTTGATTATATAGTAGCTTTTAAAAATTTCTGCCTACCCTGCCTAAAAAGTCCGTGCACGCCACTGAATTGTATATACATCTGAGCTTACAGCTTCAGTTATTTTGAGAAAATATCTCAGGCATCAATGTTAGATAATATGAAGTAATATACAACAGATCGAAAACTATAGATTTAGCTTTCAGGTGAATGATTGTTTAACGTCTGGTCATTTCTTCCATATTTAACTAACCCAAGTCTATTCATTATTAGCAAATAGTTCCTACAAATTTATGCTTTAACTAACGGAGTAATGGCATTTTGGTAGGTATCATTGCTATCTCTCTATAACTTTGTTTAGTACCCAAATATCTCTATAAATAGTAATTTAAGGTATTACCAGCATAAAATTCAAATAATAATAATAATAATAATAATTTTTTGTAGTTTGTAGAAAATCTGAAAGTAGAAAATCGTTAAAAACTAGTCATTTTGATATGTAATTTATCGAATAAGAAGGTAATCTTTTTCAAAAATTCCAAACTTTTTGGAATCTGTGGAAGTATTCTATAGTCCGCTAAATTCTATAATTCGACACCGCCTTGTAAAACGTATGCTGGATTACCGTGGGTACACTGTACCTCTTTTTTTTATAATCTCAAATTATTTCACCAGAATTAAATTTAAATGAAAGAAAAAATTGAAAGAAAACCTAAATATATGATGAATACATATCACATTTTCAAAAGAAAACATATTCTATCACACAATATTGCGTAGTTTTTATTAAAAGAAAATATCTATTTACATGCTATTGTAAAATATTTCAGAGACCTGGTTATGCTAGAAATTTTTTGCTTTTCAAAATACTTACTATGGAATTTGAAATAATTTGGCATACTGTTCGAAACTCGTTTTACCGAGAAAAATACTTAAAAAACTTACACAGCTAATGAAAAGCTCATTCTGCTTCATAACTAGTAAGGGATAGAAGAACACTTTAAATTGGAAAGACTGGATTTACCCCGGCTACTGTCTGTAATCAAATATTGCAAGTCTAATTTGACTTACTTCCTGGTTTTCAAATGTGCTCAAAAGGAAAGCATGCCCAAATTTTCTCATCTTTTCCCCCATATTTGATATGCATACGTTTAAATTATAAATATATAAAAAAATTGATATGCAACTTTAAATTAAAAGCTTAAATAAATAATAGTTTTTAAGGAACAAGCTTTTATTGTACTTATACAGAGAAAATTGTTTTTCTTATCAGTCGAGTCAATCATCAATATCGAAGCCAATCAATATCGAAAGATATCGATCCTAGGAAAAAACTTGATAAGAAACCAAAATTATAGGAAATTTAATTTCAAATTACTTTGTTAATAACTATTTTTCATGTAAAATTGAAAATAAACGAGTTATTTATTCAATAAACAAAATATCAACCCCTCTTTTCGGGTCTAAATCGAAAAATATCGATTTTGGGCAAATTGACAAAATTATTGGAAATTTAATTCCAAACAACTTTGGTTATGATCATTTTTCGTGTAGAGTTGGAAATAAACGAGTTATTCGATAAACAAAAATTCACCCTGAAATTCAAGATGGTGGTTGACGCAATAGGGTTAGAATCTCGAAATCCGAAATGTAGACTGCCAGGGGCCTCTCCCCACAACGATTTCTGTTTAAGGGTCGCTTTAGAAATCATTTTACCCCCGACTAACAAAGAAGGCTGTTTTAAGTTTAACGTCTCATTGAATCTGTATATCTGTGTGTTTTTCTGTAGAAACGTAGCTCCTAAACGGATAAACGGATTTTTATGTCTTATTTTTTGTTTGAAAAGTAATTTTAAGAAGTATTCTTGGTGGCTATATTTCAAGCAAATCTGCTCATCCATTTGAAAATCATCACATCTTTCCTATCGGGTCCGGTTGCTATCGGGTCCGGTTCCTCAATCTCGAACCTTAAGCATGTCTGTAACACTCTCGATCGAATTACCTTTCAAACAAACAAAAACTCGATCCATTTAGAAGTGACGATGCCACAAACGAATCGTTCAGACCCGATTTTTTTCACCGAGCTCACATACGAATGAACCGATTTTTGTTTAAGGTAATTTAATTGAAAGTGTTTTAGGTATGTTTCAAGGTTGAGTCTAGGGTGCTTTTATCCTAATAACAATTAGAATAAAAGTGTTGATGGTTTCTTTACATACCAACAACACACATCCACTTCCGTGATATCAAAACAAATAACAATTTTAACGTGTAAATAATTTTGGAAATTATTTTTACCTTCACGTCAAAACAAACCTTGTGACAAAATGGCGAATTTGTATTTCCTTCAGTAAATAAAATTTCTTTTATAGATAAGGTTGTTTCTAAGTGTTTTTTTTTTACATTTTATTATAAAAAATGTAATGGATTGTTCGATACTAGGTTTTTTTTTTTTTTTTTTGAATAGTAGGTACAATTATTTATTATTGTTTTTTTTTTTTTTATAAAAAATTGGACAAATATATCTTAAGTACTTAAAAAAAATGTAACGTGAGTGAATCAAACACATATTGAAAATGTTTAGAACTATCAAGAGTATAAGGGAAGATATAGTACCTAGAATCAAGATTAAAATCTATAGGTGTTTTTAAAGCCATATTTTAACATATTACAATGGAGTATTAAACAACGATCGATAAAAACGTGTCAACCTGGTACATGAAGTGGCTTCCATGGTACAATATCATACAGTCAACGTAATATGTAACATACCCGATTGTTCCTAGCGCTACCACCAATTTTGTCTGATGATTTTCAACATGTGATCGTGACTTATAACTCTTAAAAACACCATTGTATAGGCTATAGGAAGGATATGCATTAATTATTTTATGATTTAAATATTCTAAAAAGAAATTGTATGCTTTAATGAAAGATATTTTTAGAAAAAAAAAAAAACTTCAATAGGGTATTCTAATATTTTTGAAAAAGTACCTCAAAATGTTGATTTTGCTAATAAAAAGCCACCAAAAATTTATTTCGGAAAAATACACACACTTTCTTGCCAAAAACTTAAATTAAATTTTTAACCTTTTTGAACTGTTAAACAATTTGATGACGTAATATCGGTATCATTACACGAAATAACACAAATAAGTTTGACAGATATATTCATAGACATCTGATTATAATAAATATAAATACTTTTTATCTATGGATATATTATAGCCAGCTGTCTACATTGAACTAACTGATGGTCTATGGCTCATACCAGTATGACATCACAGCAGGGCTTGCCCGCGTTTTAGGTCACGTGATAAACAGTTTAAAAATTACCATTTTTAATTTTAATATTTTAAAAGAAAAATGTGCTATTATGACTCGAAATCAGAATATTTAAGTATATTTTTACATAAATTTTAACTTTTTCAAATTTCATAATTTATTTTTGACTAACGATAATACCCTATTAAGGTCCATTATTCGGTAACAATTATCCGGCCAAATTGAATAACAAAATATGAGTGAAGGTAAAAAATTCACACTTGGCTGTTTGGATTATTCAAAACACCATCATAATTGAAATGATCATGATCAAAGGTGCTAATCAGGTTTTTCGTGATTATCAGCAAAATGGTAAGTTTTATTATAAAATTAGCTCAGACGAAAATTGTCTGAGATATAACGATTCAAAAAGTTGGAAGAGTTCATCAATGAAGCTGTAATACAAGTAAAAATTTCTATCGGAACTTACATGGACAATTATACAATTTTAACTTATATATATATATCCGTTGAGTGCTCATGGTAGAGACCATCAAATCTTCGCCAGCGCTTCCAATGCCCAGTTAAAATTATTGAAATACAGCAATTAATTAAACTTATTGCATTAGAAATTGTGAAAATTAAATACGAAATTAAATAAATAAAATTTTTTATTTGTAAATTCACATAATTACTTTGATTATTTGAATTAGTTAGAAAATATTGTTAAATTATCAATGTAAGCCATGTTTCCATCCATAAAATCATATGACGATTACAATTCTTCAAACTTTTTGAATCGTTATATCTCAGAAACGGCGGCTCTTAGGAAAAAAGTATTAAAACATTTTTTATATTTCATTATCTGATCTACAACTTTCGTCTGAACTAATTTTATGATAAAACTTACCGTTTCAATGAAAATAATGAAAAACCTGTTTTTGTGACCTTCTTTTTGTAGCCGCGTAAATTTTTTCCACATCTCGGATCGATGAGGACTTTTTAGATTTCATTTATGATGATGTTTTGATAAATTCAAAACACCCAATTTCAGCCGGGTGCGAATTTTTGTACCTTTGGGTGTTTAAATTGACTGGCCAATAGAAAAAATGAATTAGTAAAAAACGATTCGAATTATTAGTTATTATAAACGCGATACATATATACAACAAAAATTTGGATACCTTACAGTTTAGCTAAAGTTTGGCGTCCTACACGTAATAGATATATATATTGTAGTTTTTTTTTTTTCTAAATATAAATTCTTTCATTAGATCACATACAATAGATGTATAAAGAAAACATTAAATCGTATGACTTTGTTTTTGTCTTTATTCTGGGGTAGAAATAAGACCTTATCAATATCCCTCCTTTAACCTTGTGTATAAAACTTATATGACAACATGGTATAACAACTTATTCACCAATAACCAATGTTTTCGTTCAGTATGATTTAGAACAATATTTTTTGCAAAAATATTTCAATTTTAGTTTATTCGAAAAAAAAACCACATTGACAACTATTCTTCATCGTAATTGAATTATAATAAAACTTCATTTAAAATAAAAATTATGTCCATCGAATAGAAATATCTACCGAGAAAATACCCTCATTTCAATACAAATGCTGTCCAGAATATTGTAATATCCGCCGAGAAACTACAGAATGATTCAAGGTACATTGTATGCAAGGTACCTACTACATCATACTCTTATTTTCTTTATAAGAGCCAAACATATATATCTTTTGCTTCTAGACAAACCATTCGAATTCCTTAGTTCATGGGATAGGAAATGTAACTTCAAAATAAAAAACACATTGTTCAACTTTGTAACTTTTATTTATTGATACAGTTTAGATTTGTATCTGTTCATTGAATACTTTGATTCTTTAAAATTATTTGATTTAGTTGGTTGATAATATTAATCTCTTCCTTGGCTTACTTTTAGAATTGAAACATTTTCTAGTCGAAAATTTAATCTGTTTACGATTTATATTAATGATAAAAATTCAAAATAGTAAGTTGATAAATGGTTTATAGATTAGTCATTTACCTAATTCGTTTGAAAATGTTGTTGAGTGTTCGAAAAGCTATTAACTGAAGATACACTAATTATTAGAACCTTATTTCAATTTTGGTTTCTTTGCGATTAATATAAATGACATTTTACTATCAAAAAAAAAATCATATTTCTCGTAGTAAACGTGAATGAGAATTGTCGATAAACAATGTGTTAGATGTCTTGAGATTATGGAATATATCAGTAAAAATCCGTCTCGGATGTACCAGTGTACCAGCATATTCATTTGATAACATTTTATAAGACTTTTTTTCTCAGTTTGTTAACAAGCCATCTTAAAAATGTTTTATATACACTTGTAAATTTTCCCAGAGACATACCTAGATTGATTTGCAAAATAAATATAAAACTAGTTTAAATTTGAAAATTTACTAGTAGGACAGAAGTAATCTAAATTGTAGGCATTCTTTTACAGGATACGTTCTCGAGATGGTGCTGTTATTGTTTGCCACGGGAAACACGCAGGCGAATGATGCTTGGCCGATCATACTCCGCATTATCCCAACAGCGGATGGCAGCAGCGGGCCTTGCTATCAACGAAAACGCGAGTATTGGCCAAAGCAGCTGCGTCATCAATCAAACTCCAGGTGGAGATGCGGGAGAATACAAGCGAAATAGCCGTTCCTTTAACAATGGACGTAGTACAGGGCAGGGAGGATCTGGACGAGGGTTTAGACGAATCACTGTGTCTGGACGAAACAGTGACAGCAACAATATTATTCAATCCGACCACAGTACAGATTGTTCAGGAAACAGTACATGTACCTTGCCCCGATGTAACAGTTACAGCAATCAACAGGTAAGTTAAATTATAGTTTCATAGCAAAGAATATATGGATTATGCGACCCATTGAAACGATAAGAATTAAGTTCAATGAAATATTTTACACTCAAAAGTTCCTTCCAATTTCTGGATACGATATAGGTACTTTGAACGAGGTACTGGTTCTTTAATTATGTTTGCAATTGTCTAAAATTTTCGATTAACATTAGTCAAATTGTAATTTTTATGAAAAGTAAATACGGAAACTTTACGAAGATATTTATGTTCGAAGTTCTTAATTCAAGTTTTTTTTTAATATTAGTTGGTAATATCTTATATATTTAAACGAGCAATTCTTGTATATATATATATATATATATCAACGATCTTGGAAATGGCTCCAACGATTTTCATGAAAATGAGTATGTAGGGGTTTTTTGGGGCGATAAGTCGATCTAGCTAGGTTTCATTTATCAGAAATGTCGTTTTATCCGTCTTTTCATGAAAAATTCATCAGACATCTATTGGTGTATAACGTAGTTAATGAAATACAATGCAAATTATAACATAACAAAAAGGAGGCGTTTGAGTAGTCTAAAGTGAAAAATATGACTCTTGCTGACATCTATTGGCGAATAACCGAGCGAAGCTCGGTCATCCAGATATTTATATTAATTGGTAATTAGATATTATTTTGTCTGTTATCATTGACACAATATTTAGTGGAGACAAACATTCCACTGAATGAATAGTCATAATAAACGATGATTGCGATATGAAAATTTTTCTAATCTTACAGTAAAAGTGGTTATAATCTATAGGTTGATTTTATCTACATTATGTCGGAATTGCGAGTATATTATCGTCAAAAAACAATTTCAAATTATTCTCACTTAAATACGCTTCAAATGAACGTTTTAAAAAATTTTCCGATTTAAATTCTGAAAATATTTTGACACAGATTGTTTTCTCATTTTTAGCCATGTTTGTTGAGTACACATCCAAGTGGTCGCCCGTCTACAACAAGTCTCAGCGAATCAACTCAATTAACAATTTTATCACGTGATTCCAGCAAAAAAGAGTCCATACATTTAAAAAGCTCTAGCAAAAAAAACAAAAATACAAAACGTGATGATATTTTTGGTAGCAATATTGTAACACCTCCAAGTAGTCGAACACGAAAATTATGGCGTGTATTTCGTTCGATTGCTCGACGGCATATCGATGATGATCGAACATACTATTCACCACCTGCATCACACCCAACATTACCCACTACAAATGGAGCAATTTCTTCTTCACAAGAGTTGAAATCTCAAGAGAGTGTATCAAGTCTGACGCCATGTAATATTAGTAATAGTAGTTTACGAGATGTGGAACGTGGCGCTTTAGAAGATGAATTAACGATTTATATGCAAGAGTTACAACGCCGTGAACAAGAAAATTTTTATTTACATCGTTAAAAAGGTTTTTTGTACATAAAAAATTTTCCTTTTATTATTTTGGAGCTTACAGTATGGAACAAAAGTCATTTTTTTGAATGGCTATGAGCCCCTAAATGAAATTATAAAATGTAATAATTTAAAACTCGTAAACCACAAAAAATTCGAATCGAATGAGAATCATAATTTAATAGTGGCACTAGATTCATTGATAAATTTAGTAATCAGGCCTTTAGTTGAATAAGAGGCCAATTGAGATCGAGTAAACTCCAAAAACGAAATACCAAACCAAAGAGACGTTATTATTTATACTCATAAAAATAGGTTAAATCTTTCAGGAGGCCATCAAATAACCACTAACAGGTAAGTAATTAAATTATTATCCCCGTTTACTTACCCATCAAAATTCCGTATGACTCAGAATAAATAAATTTTGGCTGTAAGCATTTGGTATAGGTACTTAAATGTGATGCTTAATATAGACAAGAGACGGTTGAAAGATTGGTTCAATGTGTTTTATTCGGAGTGAAAATTAACAAGCTGGGAGAGATACGCCAGTTAAAAAACCAGCATTCTTAAACTTTAAAAGAGTTAGTTTAATTAAGAGTAGGAGATAGATAAAATGTACTAGAGTCAAATGTTCAATGGATTTTTCTGTAGTTTCTCGCAGGATATTGATATCTATTGGTGAAGTTTTTAATATGCGAAGTGATGCAAAAATACCAGAGAGAATCGTTTAGAGTTTTCAATCTTGTAACGCTTACATGTTGAAGAGAGCAAGTCAGATACAATCAGGGGAGTTGATTTTAGGTTAATCGGATATCATGTTCCTTTTAGCTATACATTTAGCTATATTCAAAGAGTGCTTTGTAAAATATTTTGCTTATATTCAAAGAGTGCTTTGTAAAATTTCAATCAGTATAAAATCTTTTGAACCAATCAACAAAAAATGATAAGTATGTTATACAGCGTGGTTCCAAATTCACCATGTTAAGTATTTGTTTGTTAACTTCCTGTGAGTGTTTCATTATAAATTTTAAATTCAATAATTTTAAAAATCAGGTTTTTAATACAAATTAGAGTTGAAAAAAGAGTTTTAGCTTAGTGGGGGACAGTTTAATTCCTAGTTTGTAACGCTTAGAAAAATTGATGTTACAAATAAAATTGTATTATGGTTGTTCATCAAATTAGTTCATTTTTATTTGTCCATCTGTCATCACAATAACTCAAAGCGAAAACAGATATGAAATTTTTATAGCGTACTTAGAACGTAAAAGGTGTGCACGCAAGCACTGATATCGAACACTGTCCATATAAATTTCGAATTTTGCCCCAATTTCCTAAATCAGTTTTTTGTATTTTATAAATACGTATTTTGACTACCAAGTAGTCATCATCAGTAAGAATAAGCTAGTCGTGATTAATTTTATTATAAATGTTACTCTTTGCTAACTTGGTGGCGGACTGCTTTGCCAAGTACAACTGTGCAGTCCGCAACCAAGTTAGCAAAGAGTAACATTCATAATAAGAGTAATCACGATTAGCTAATTCATACTGATGTTGACTACTTGGTAGTCGAAATACGTATTTATAAAATAAAAAAAAACTGATCTAGGAAGTTGGGGCAAAATTCGAAATTTATTTCGAAATATCCTACAGTTCTCATTTATTATCATCGATAATATATATACTGTTCATATAGTTATAGGGTATTGCAAATTCAGTCCATTGTTTATTTTTACTTGATTTTTATCATCTGATTTTTAAAATTAATGAGTTGGAAAATTAATAATGATACACTTTTAAAAAGTTTACATAGATACCTATACTTGAGATGGAAAGGTTACTGTAAAACAACCGGTATACACTTAAATTTGTACTTTTTGCTACAGTTTACCTGTGGCAGAAAAGTCTAACAAGGATAGTATTACTGAAGAGTAATAAAACTAATCGGGACCAAACGAACATTAAATATAATTAAATTTTCGATCAAGGACGGACATTAGGGCTATGCGTGGAACAAAATATCTTACAAATGAATGCCTACACATGTTGCAATTTTCGCACAATTTTCCACAACATGGTAATGTAATTGTACGGACGTATCGAAAATATTATGTCAAATTTCATTTTTTAAGTTCTCAATATTATATTGCATTATTTATACAGAAGATAGTTTTATTGAACGCATATTTTCAATAAAGAAAACCCAAAAAAAAAAAATCCAGTCTGAAGTCACGTAATATTATTGAATTGAGTGAATTGACTGCAAAGGTTATGTCACTTATTGTACCTGGGGTTTTTACTTTATAGTGGCCTTTAATAAAAAGGATGCATGTCTCAACCGCAGCGAATGAGGAGAAAGTAGAAATTCGACACGTTTACCGGCGTTGCTCAACAATTATGTCAACATATTGTGGAAAATTTGTAACACCCGCAACCTTAAAAACCAATTTTTTATTATTGAAGTGAAAACTTCAATTAAAAATATAGGATTGTGCAATATTGCAGTATGCTGTTTTATACGATGCTCAGGGATATTTACTTGGAAATAACGTGCTCTCTTGTTAACAAATATTCTCGGCCTCCACAAATGGGAGTTTTTATATTAAGGAATGCAAAACAAATTATTTGTTGCATCTTACTTTATTTTTTCGCCACTCCCTTATAACTCCATCTTCTATCAAAAAATGTATATAAATGTTAGTATTAAGGGCGTTTATTCAAAAAGTTTATAAAATATGTTATAAAACGATTTTCAAATTGTTATAAATATAAATGGTTGTTGAATTCAAAATATTTGTAAATATAATAATATCTACCTAGAATATTTAAAAAAAATATGTAAAGACTGTTATTATACCCGTGCAATAAAAACATTATTATACATTGGATTATATAAAGAAGTAAGTATACCTTGTTTTTATTAATAAAAGAGTTGGTCAAATGGCTTTTTTCAATAAAAAGGAAATAACAGCAATAGGAAATTTAGGTGGTAACAAATTTTGTATCTTTTTTTAATACAACCTTTTTGTAATTAAGGTACAAAAGTGTGAACCCAGATGACCTATTGCTATCCCTTTTTAATGAAAACAGCCATTTGACCTAAATCTCTTCTAAATAAAAATCAGGTATAATATTACATTATTACATAAAAACAACTTGTACTTTGTCTAGTTTTTAAATAAAACGTTTTACAAGAAACTGTCCATGTACAGCTCTTCTCCAGATATAATAGATGTAAAGGTTCTTTCTAAGAGCTTTCTTATTTAGAATTTTATGCTCTATATTACTGTATTGCCCGAATGTGGAAGTTTATCGCGGAGACACTTTATACAGCCTGATGTTATAACCTGTAAATAGAACATATACTTCCTTTAGGGTTGCCACTTGTCCTGATCTGTTCAGGAGATTCCAGAAATCGTGAAGTTTCTTCCGAATTCAACTCCCAATATCAACATAAATCCTCCAGAATTCATTCTTCGAATTTTCCAAGCTATATATAACTTAAAATGATAATGTCTCATGCGTTATAAGTGATAGTGTCCCATGGTAAGGAGTGAAATGACTTTATGAAACTAACTTTGTAACCATTTACTCCTTTCTACCAAGCAAGAAATAGTACTACAAATAAATCCTTTGTTTTTACTCATCGTAATACAATTGTATAATAATATTTTTATCAATGCTGTAAATATTAAATTTATATTAATTTTTATGGACCGATACTTATTCAAAAAATGGATCGGGACTCTGATTTAGATGTCAATCAAAACAATAGAGTACTTTCGGTAGTGAAAAATAAATGAAATTTGATAAAAATTAAAATTAATTTAGAAATATACTTAAATTCGGATTTTGAGTCATAAAAGCACATCATTATTTTACCGTATTAAAATTTAAAGTCGTAATTTTTAATCTGTATATAACGTGACCTAAAACACGAGCCTGCATGATGTGATGTCATATAGGCAAAAATAATATGCAATAATTACTAATTTGTTGATGGATTTCATAGTAATTGTATAATTGTAGGTTACTATCAACTTTATTTATACATATACAATGTCTAACATATGAATTAATTGTTTTTACCAATATTACGTCACCAAATTGGCTGACAGCGTTTTTGATAGAATAAAAAAGAAGAAGAAGTAATATTTTTGTGGCTTTCTAGCCACAAAAGTAGCCCTAGGTTTTTATAGCAAAAGGTGCCCTAGTTTTTCATTTTCATATTGGTTTTTTTATTTAAGTTATGTATTCAAATTAAGATGTGGGCTGTATTATGCATTTTGCTAAAATATATCCCCTTAATTTTTTTTGTATTTTTATTGTGGGTCCTTAAGAATGCTACTGAAGAGGATTGCCAAAGCAATCGAAACCGGTCTAGCTAATTAATAATAATTTTATAATCTAGCTAAATATTTTTATTGTGGGTCCTTAAGGGGATATATTTTAACAAAATGCGTAAGTTATGTAAGTAATATTAGTCACAAGTTACAATTTTAAAGGTATACTTTTTTTCTATATTAAAACTATAATTTTTATTAATATTAGTTTTAATAACCAATTCCTTCTTTACGTTGATTTTTTCTTTACGCTTTATGCCTCGTGGTATATCTATTATAATTTTTTTAATGTGCTCGCTATTTATAGAATTTTTCTCTATACAACTTTGTCAAACAGGTGTTTACGATGAGATACATTTTTTTTTTATTTAAACATGAATACAACTAATACAAGTGGCATCTAAATTATAATCCCAACCCATTTTTCAGATTAAATACCGGTCAAATACCAACCCTTATTTTTTAATTTTAAACAGGGTGAAAAGTTACACATAAATATAAATGTAAAAATAATGTTTTTTACTATCACCTACAGCTATAATTAATTAGTGAGTGATTATTATATGTATAACTAATTAAACATTAATTAAAACGTGATTATTATTATTTATGAATTTGAATATCTATAGATCATTTTAGTTTTAATTATTTAATTATATACAGCGTGTAACAGAATGGACATTCTATTGATACCAATTATTTTAAAAACTTAAATATCTTAAATCCTCTTCGGTTCATCCACAATCTTAGAACATTTGCAGATAAGAAAGAAAAACAAGTTTTATGCAAAAGTGGTTCCAGTTAAAAATTGCTAATTTGATATACAGTAGGAAGTAGAACTTCGATTATTTAAATCTCATGGAGAAATACAAACATTTAAGCTATCGAGTTTTTAATTATCGAACTTTTCAACTAAAATTACAGTAATTAACGCGTACAGAGAACTTCAGTTGGTTTTGATTCCCGCAGTTAACACTAAAATACACACTATAATATCAAAAAACAACTCTTTACTTCCAATTCAATCTTTAAAATTATTCCCCTTGGCCGATGATTAAAATTTGGAACCTAACGTCTTACAAGTTCGAATCGCCGAGGTGAAATAGTTACCGAGAATAACTACTATGACTGACGAATAACAAAAACATACTTTGATAATAAGTGGATGATTCTAAAATACTTCCTTTTTCAATATTTTAAAATACTTCCTTTTTCGATATTTTATATGCGAAAATTGACAAACATAAATGTGCCATAAAAGACCGTCCAATTTCTAGGATTCAATCAATAATTTTTGTTTGTGAATTCGTTGCAAATATTGAAGGAGGTATGAACATTTGACTAATAAACTAGAAGCTAGAAATGTCCGATGTTTGAGTCGGCGCATTTTTCCCTTTTTTAAATTTTTTACTAATAATGGTGTGTTGTACAAAAACTGAAACGTTTTGGCTAAATAATTTACTCTAATAGCTAATGAGTTGCTTACTCCTTTTAAATACAATGAATACAATGAACTTTTGCATCATACAATTTATAACAATTTTTTTGTTCCTAACACTTTTTGTGAATAAGATTACTCAAAAAAGTATTATACATTCGGCGTGCCTGCCTATTCCAGACAAAAATTATTCAACTCATAAGCTTTTCAAGTAACACTATCTGTTTTAAAAAATTGCAAAAACACGTCATCTTCAATACTAGTTGTATTTTTTTTTCTGCCCCTATATCCAAGTGTGAATATATAGGTCCAATTATCAATTATCATCGATCGATTGCCGTTTTAGCTCTCAATAATCGAATAAGTCACTCCCCAAGAATGTTTCTAAATGCATAACTCATGCCTGAGCAGCTTCAATGAATGTAAATAATACACTAAATTATTTTTGTTGTTGTTCGAATACGAAGCTGCACTGAAAATTGCTTTAAGTTTGCCGGTAAATAAGTGTCAAATTTTCAAATCTTTGAAAATACCCAAAATTCGTTTATTTATTTCTTTATAGTTAGTAGCTCTAAAGACAGAAACTATTATCGATAATTATTCATAAAAACACTACCGGAAACTTTTCCAAAATATTTTACTGTTACACCCTGTATAGATTAATAGATTGAGTGATAATGGCTAAAAAATGAAAGGATAATTTTAACAAAATAATTTCTTTCTTGGAATGATTTCATGGAGGTAATAATAACATCAGCACATTAGAATTTGCGTTACTAGATCTTATCTCATTTGGTAAGTTAGTATCAATACCACTAAAAACAGGCCTAATCACTTTTTCGGCTAATTTTTGTAGCTGTTTGCTTTATTATTGCAAATACAAAAACATAGACTGAATTTGTATTTATAATAATGATATTGAATGTTTTGAGCCACACATGGTTTTTCCAAAGTCTTTTTTTAATCATAGCATTTTTATTTTCTTACAATTAGATACAACAGCCCATAGGCGACCAAATTTTTCCAT